>NW_025901494.1:0-44609 GCF_022539505.1 Lolium rigidum
TGTTGATGCTTCATCCTTTGATGTTACTTGAGTTACACTTTCGCGCCTAGCCGAAAGGCGTTAAAGAAAAGCGCTTATGGGAGACAACCCATGTTTTTACTCCAGTATTTTTGTTTTATATTTGTGTCTTGGAAGTTGTTTACTACTGTAGCAACCTCTCCTTATCTTAGTTTTATGTTTTGTTGTGCCAAGTAAAGTCTTTGATAGAAAAGTAAGTACTAGATTTGGATTACTGCGCAGTTCCAGATTTCTTTGTCGTCACGAATCTGGGTCTATCTCCCTGTAGGTAGCTCAGAAAATTACGCCAATTTACGAGCATGATCCTCAGATATGTACGCAACTTTCATTAAATTTGAGCATTTTCGTTTGAGCAAGTCTGGTGGCCTAATAAAATCCATCTTTACGGACTGTTCTGTTTTGACAGATTCTGTCTTTTATTTCGCATTGCCTCTTTTGCTATGTTGGATGAATTTCTTTGATCTACTAATGTCCAGTAGCTTTATGCAATGTCCGAAGTGTTAAGAATGATTGTGTCACCTCTGAACATGTGAATTTTTATTATGCACTAACCCTCTAATGAGTTGTTTCGAGTTTGGTGTGGAGGAAGTTTTCAAGGATCAAGAGAGGAGTATGATGCAATATGATCAAGGAGAGTGAAAGCTCTAAGCTTGGGGATGCCCCGTGGTTCACCCCTGCATATATTAATAAGACTCAAGCGTCTAAGCTTGGGGATGCCCAAGGCATCCCCTTCTTCATCGACAACATTATCAGGTTCCTCCCCCGAAACTATATTTTTATTCCGTCACATCTTATGCACTTTGCTTGGAGCGTCGGTTTGTTTTTGTTTTTGTTTTGTTTGAATAAAATGGATCCTAGCATTCACTTTATGGGAGAGAGACACGCTCCGCTGTAGCATATGGACAAATATGTCCTTAGGCTCTACTCATAGTATTCATGGCGAAGTTTCTTCTTCGTTAAATTGTTATATGGTTGGAATTGGAAAATGATACATGTAGTAACTCTAAAATGTCTTGGATAATTTGATACTTGGCAATTGTTGTGCTCATGTTTAAGCTCTTGCATCATATACTTTTCACCCATTAATGAAGAAATACTTAGAGCTTGCTAATTTGGTTTGCATATTTGGTTTCTCTAGAGTCTAGATAACATCTAGTATTGAGTTTTGAACAACAAGGAAGACGGTATGGAGTCTTATAATGTTTACAATATGTCTTTTATGTGAGTTTTGCTGTACCGTTCATCCTTGTGTTTGTTTCAAATAACCTTGCTAGCCTAAACCTTGTATCGAGAGGGAATACTTCTCATGCATCCAAAATACTTGAGCCAACCACTATGCCATTTGTGTCCACCATACCTACCTACTACATGGTATTTATCCGCCATTCCAAAGTAAATTGCTTGAGTGCTACCTTTAAAATTCCATCATTCACCTTTGCAATATATAGCTCATGGGACAAATAGCTTAAAAACTATTGTGGTATTGAATATGTACTTATGCACTTTATCTCTTATTAAGTTGCTTGTTGAGCGATAACCATGTTTCGGGGACGCCATCAACTATTCTTTGTTGGATATCATGTGAGTTGCTATGCATGTCCGTCTTGTCCGAAGCAAGAGAGATCTACCACCTTCATGGTTGGAGCATGCATATTGTTAGAGAAGAACTTTGGGCCGCTAACTAAAGCCATGATTCATGGTGGAAGTTTCAGTTTGGACATATATCCTCAATCTCATATGAGAATAATAATTGTTGCCACATGCTTATGCATTAAAGAGGAGTCCATTATCTCGTTGTCCATGTTGTCCCGGTATGGATGTCTAAGTTGAGAATAATCAAAAGCGAGAAATCCAAAATGCGAGCTTTCTCCTTAGACCTTTGTACAGAGCGGCATGGAGGTACCCCATTGTGACACTTGGTCAAAACATGTGCATTGCAAAGATCCGAGTAGTCCAAGTTAATTAGGACAAGATGCGGGCACTATTAGTATACTATGCATGAGACTTGCAACTTGTAAGATATAATGTACATAACTCATATGCTTTATTACTACCGTTGACAAAATTGTTTCATGTTTTCAAAATAAAAGCTCTAGCACAAATATAGCAATCGATGCTTTCCTCTTTGAA
Source organism: Lolium rigidum (assembly GCF_022539505.1). Classification (NCBI taxonomy): domain Eukaryota; kingdom Viridiplantae; phylum Streptophyta; class Magnoliopsida; order Poales; family Poaceae; genus Lolium; species Lolium rigidum. The sequence continues at coordinate 2,149 of NW_025901494.1, forward strand.
GGACCATTCTCTTTACTTTTATGTTGAGTCAGCTTCACCTATTTCTCTCCACCTCAAGAAGCAAACACTTGTGTGAACTGTGCATTGATTCCTACATACTTGCATATTGTACTTGTTATATTACTCTATGTTGACAATTATCCATGAGATATACATGTTACAAGTTGAAAGCAACCGCTGAAACTTAATCTTCCTTTGTGTTGCTTCAATGCCTTTACTTTGATTTATTGCTTTATGAGTTAACTCTTATGCAAGACTTATTAATACTTGTCTTGAAGTACTATTCATGAAAAGTCTTTGCTATATGATTCACTTGTCTTCTCATGTCATTACCATTGTTTTGATCGCTGCATCCACTACATATGTTTACAAATAGTATGATCAAGGTTATGATGGCATATCACTTCGTAAATTATCTTTGTTATCGTTTTACCTCGCTCGGGACGAGCGTAACTAAGCTTGGGATGCTTGATACGTCTCCGACGTATCGATAATTTCTTATGTTCTATGCCATATTATTGATGATACCTACATGTTTTATGCACACTTTATGTCATATTCGTGCATTTTCTCGGAACTAACCTATTAACAAGATGCCGAAGTGCCAGCTCTCGTTTTCTCGCTCGTTTTTGGTTTCAAAAATCCTAGTAACGAAATATTCTCGGAATTGGACGAAACGAAGACCCGTGGGCCTATTTTTCCACGGAGCTTCCGAAGACCGAAGAACACACGAAGTGGGGCCACGAGGTGGCGACACCACAAGGCGGCGCGGCCTGGGGGGCCCGCGCCGCCCTATGGTGTGGCCCCTCGTCCGGCCCCCGACTCGCCCTTCCGCCTACTTAAAGCCTCCGTCGCGAAACCCCCGATGCGAAAAACCACGATACGGAAAACCTTATCGAGACGCCGCCGCCGCCGATCCCATCTCGGGGGATTCCGGAGATCTCCTCCGGCACCCCGCCGGAGAGGGGATTCATCTCCCGGAGGACTCTACACCGCCATGGTCGCTCTCCGGAGTGATGAGTGAGTAGTTCACCCCTGGACTATGGGTCCATAGCAGTAGCTAGATGGTTGTCTTCTCCTCATTGTGCTTCATTGTTGGATCTTGTGAGCTTCCTAACATGATCAAGATCATCTATCCGTAATTCTATATGTTGTGTTTGCTCGGGATCCGATGGATAGAGAATACCATGTCATGTTAATTATCAAGTTATTACACATGTGTTGTTTATGATCTTGCATGCTCTCCGTTTCTAGTAGAGGCTCTGGCCAAGTTTTTACTTTTAACTCCAAGAGGGAGTATTTATGCTCGATAGTGGGTTCATGCCTCGCATTGACACCTGGGATAGTGACGAAAGTTCTAAGGTTGTGTTGTGTCGTTGCCACTAGGGATAAAACATTGGCGCTATGTCCGAGGATGTAGTTGTTGATTACATTACGCACCATACTTAATGCAATTGTCCGTTGCTTTGCAACTTAATACCGGAGGGGTTCGGATGATAACCTCGAAGGTGGACTTTTTAGGCATAGATGCAGCTTGGATGGCGGTCTATGTACTTTGTCGTAATGCCCAATTAAATCTCACTATACTCATCATGTCATGTATGTGCATTGTTATGCCCTCTCTATTTGTCAATTGCCCGACTGTAATTTGTTCACCCAACATGCTTTTATCTTATGGGAGAGACACCTCTAGTGAACTGTGGACCCCGGTCCATTCATTTAATACTGAAATACAAATCTGCCGCAATACTTGTTTTTACCGTTTTCTCTGCAAACAATCATCTTCCACACAATACGGTTAATCCTTTGTTACGACAAGCTCAGTGAGATTGACAACCTCACTCGTTTCGTTGGGGCAAAGTACTTTGGTTGTGTTGTGCGAGTTCCACGTTGGCGCCGGAATCTCCGGTGTTGCGCCGCACTACATCCCGCCGCCATCAACCTTCAACGTGCTTCTTGACTCCTACTCGGTTCGATTAAACCTTGGTTTCTTACTGAGGGAAACTTGCCGCTGTGCGCATCACACCTTCCTCTTGGGGTTCCCAACGGACGTGTCAACTACACGCATCAATCCCCAAGCTTAGAGCTTTCACTCTCCTTGATCATATTGCATCATTTCCCTCTCTTGATCCTTGAAAACTTCCTCCACACCAAACTCGAAACAACTCATTAGAGGGTTAGTGCACAATAAAAATTAACATGTTCGGAGGTGACACAATCATTCTTAACACTTCGGACATTGCATAAAGCTACTTGGACATTAATGGATCAAAGAAATTCATCCAACATAGCAAAAGAGGCAATGCGAAATAAAAGGTAGAATCTGTCAAAACAGAACAGTCCGTAAAGATGGATTTTATTGAGGCACCAGACTTGCTCAAATGAAAATGCCCAAATTTAATGAAAGTTGCGTACATATCTGAAGATCACGCACGTAAATTGGCATATTTTTCTGAGCTACCTACAGAGAGGCAGGTCGAAATTCGTGACGTAAAAGAAATCTATCATCGCGCAGTAATCCAAATCTAGTATGAACCTTACTATCAAAGACTTTACTTGGCACAACAATGCACGAAACTAAGATAAGGAGAGGTTGCTACAGTAGTAAACAACTTCGAAGACTCAAATATAAAACAAAGGTACTGTAGTAAAAACATGGGTTGTCTCCCATAAGCGCTTTTCTTTAACGCCTTTCAGCTAGGCGCAGAAAGTGTATATCAAGTATTATCAAGAGACGGAGCATTGACATTACTTTGGGTGTTGGGAGTTTTCTCAACCATGCATAGTATGTTGGATACATAAGTTTCAGCGGCTCCCTTTTCATTAGTCTTGGGCCTGCTGCTCTCATCAAACAAATTTTCAGGAACAAGCCAAACATAATTATTTTCTAGAGCTTCATGCATTGCTAGGAGCTTACATGGTATTGGTGCCTTAATCTCCCCACCATCATTAGCATTATTAGTGTATTTTATTCTATACATATCCATTTTTTCAAGTGTTCTTTTAAAATCGGTGATCATACCAAGCCTTTCATGCTTACTAAAAACTTTTCTAGCTTCTTTAGCTATATCCGCAAATTCCCGCACTAAGACTCGTTAGAACAAAATCTCTCTTCTCTCCCCGCTCAATATCGTAAAGTGTAAGAAACATGTGTTGTATCATGGGGTTGAGACTAATAAATCTATCTTCCATCATGCGTACCAAACAAACAAGAGGCATCTTCATAAGTAGGGACAGCTTTTGCAAGGGGTATATCTTTAAGATCTTCATGCATACTAATATGGGTGAAAAATTCTTCTATATTATCTCTTCCAATTATAGACCCTTGTCCCACAGGTATATCTTTTACAGTAAAATTAAAAGGAAACATGTTGAAATAAGTAAAGTAAATGCAAGTAACTAATTTTTTTGTGTTTTTGATATAGCTAGAGTGCAAGACAGTAAATAAAGTAAAGCTAGCAACTAATTTTTTTGTGTTTTGATATAATGCAGCAAACAAGATAGTAAATAAAATAAAGCAAGACAAAAACAAAGTAAAGAGATTGGATTGTGGAGACTCCCCTTGCAGCGTGTCTTGATCTCCCCGGCAACGGCGCCATAAAACAGTCTTGATACGCGTACAGCACGCGTCCGTTGGGAACCCCAAGAGGAAGGTGTGATGCGTACGGCGGCAAGTTTTCCCTCGGAAAGAAACCAAGGTTTATCGAACCGTGAGGAGCCAAGAAGCACGTTGAAGGTTGATGGCGGCGAGATGTAGTGCGGCGCAACACCGGGATTCCGGCGCCAACGTGGAACCCGCACAACACAACCAAAGTACTTTGCCCCAACGAAACAGATGAGGTTGTCAATCTCACCGGCTTGCTCGTAACAAAGGATTAGATGTATAGTGTGGATGATGATTGTTTGCAAAGAACAAGTAAAGAACAATAACAACAGATTTGTATTTCAGATGTAAAGAATGGACCGGGGTCCACAGTTCACTAGAGGTGTCTCTCCCATAAGATAAATAGCATGTTGGGTGAACAAATTATAGTCGGGCAATTGACAAATAAAGAGAGCATAACAATGCACATACATGATATGATGAATATTGTGAGATTTAATTGGGCATTACGACAAAGTACATAGACAGCTATCCAAACATGCATCTATGCCTAAAAAGTCCACATTCGAAGTTATCATCCGAACCCCTTCCAAGTATTAAGTTGCATAACAACAGACAAATGCATTAAGTATGGTGCGTAATGTAATCAATAACTACATCCTCTGGACATAGCATCAATGTTTTATCCCTAGTGGCAACAAGACATCCACAACCTTAGAACTTTCTCGTCACTCGTCCTGCATTTAATGGAGGCATGAACCCACTATCGAGTATAAATACTCCCTCTTGGAGTTAAGAGCAAAAACTTGGCCAGAGACTACTAATAACGGAGAGCATGCAAGATCAGAAACAACACATAGGTAATAGATTGATAATCAACATAACATAGTATTCTCTATCCATCGGATCCCGACAAACACAACATATAGAATTACAGATAGATGATCTTGATCATGTTAGGCAGCTCACAAGATCCGACAATGAAGCACATGAGGAGAAGACAACCATCTAGCTACTGCTATGGACCCATAGTCCAGGGGTGAACTACTCACTCATCACTCCGGAGGCGACCATGGCGGTGAAGAGTCCTCCGGGAGATGATTCCCCTCTCCGGCAGGGTGCCGGAGGCGATCTCCAGAATCCCCCGAGATGGGATTGGCGGCGGCGGCGTCTCAGTAAGGTTTTCCGTATCGTGGCTCTCGGTACTGGGTTTTTCGCGACGGAGGCTTTAAGTAGGCGGAAGGGCAGGTCAAGGGGCGACGCGAGGGGCCCACACGACAGGGGCCGCGCGGCCAGGGCCCAGGCCGCGCCGCCCTGGCGTGTCGCCGCCTCGTCGCCCCACTTCGTTACGTCTTCGGTCTTCTGGAAGCTTCGTGGCAAAATAGGACCCTGGGCGTTGATTTCGTCCAATTCCGAGAATATTTCCTTTGTAGGATTTCTGAAATCAAAAACAGCAGAAAACAAAGAATCGGCTCTTCGGCATCTCGTTAATAGGTTAGTGCCGGAAAATGCATAAATACGACATATAATGTGTATAAAACATGTAGATATCATCAATAATGTGGCATGGAACATAAGAAATTATCGATACGTCGGAGACGTATCAAGGTATAGTTGTAAACACTGCATCGCCGCTGAAAGGACACATATGTCGCCTAGAGGGGGGTGAATAGGCGGTTTAAAACTTTACGAGATGGGCTTAACAAATGCGGAATAAAACTAGCGTTTACTTTGTCAAGCCTAAAGCCTATATACTATGGTTCACTTATGTGCACCAACAATTTATGTAAGCAATATAAGCAACTATGTGATAGCAAGATATATAACTTCAAGCACGATGGCTATCACAAAGTAAAGTCCATAAGTAAAGAGCTCGGGTATAGAGATAACCGAGGCACGCGGGAGACGATGATTTATCCCGAAGTTCACACTCTTGCGAGTGCTAATCTCCGTTGGAGAGGTGCGGTGGCTTAGTGCTCCCGAACGTCACAAGAGGCCTCACCTTGAGGTGTGGTTGCTCGATGCACACCAACGCCACAAAGGCCTCACCCCAAGATGCGGTACTCACACCACACACTGAACGTCACGAAGGCGGCTCACCTTATTCTCCGGTGACCCTCGCCACAAAGGCCCAGGTCACGGTTCCACTAAGATCCTTTGAGGCGGAAACCGGGCCTTACACAAAGCTTGTGGCACGCATCCACAACTTAATTGGAGGCTCCCATGAAATTTCCACAAAGGCCTAGAATCCGTCTTGCGTTCCGAGAACCCAAGAGTAATAACCTTCTTGCTTTCGCTTCCACGAATCACCGTGGAGAACTCAAACCTATGAACCAAATGCAATGGCAAGAACACCACAAAGATGCTCAAGTCCTTCTCTCTCAAATTCCAACAAAGCTACAAAATCTATTGGGGGAATAAGAGAGGAAGAACAAATAGGAGAACACAAAATTCTCCAAGATCTAGATCCCAAAGATTCACTCACAAAGAGATGATATGGTTTGGTCAAAGTGTGGATCTAGATATCCTCTCTCTTTTCCCTCAAAAGGGGAAATAATCATGGAGGGATAGAGAGATAGGGCAAGCTTCTCAAGATCAACAATGGTGGAGAGAGAGAGAGTAGGAGAAGCACCAGCCCAAGGAGGAAGAAGGGGGGTAATACCCCCCCTGAAATATTGGGCCGTTGGGGAGATTTGGGGGCGGATAGTCCGGCCTAAGTAAGGGCCGGATAATCCCCCCCCCCGGATTATCCGGGGCAACATAAAAATCCGGCCAAATATCCGGCCTGAATCCAGGGGTATACTGAGAGCCCCGACGCCAAAGTCCTTAGCCGATTTCCAGGGGCCGGATATTTGTGCAAATATCCGGCCCGGATTATCCGGCCTAGCAAACTTGTAAAAGCAATATCTAAAGATGGGAAAAGTAGTGTTTTAAATCGTGGATTGTCACTCCCTGTTCCGGGAAGGGAACTACGAACGCGACAGAAAAGGAACTCTATGAAGTTCTGGTCAACCTGTGAAGACTGGCGGGCATAGTTTTCAAAATAAAATAAACATTTTGAAGAAATGTTTGCGAAATATGCATTGACCTGAGATTTTCTGATCAATGGTCGTAGTTAGTGCATCAAACACCTTTTCTCTTTTGAACTTGCTGAATACCTCTGTACTCACTTTCTTTCGACACCCTTGCTAGACTGTAACAATGAAGAGGAGGCCTGCACCGGAGCACCAGAAGGGAAGTACGAGTTGGTCTACGAAGAGTCTGACCTATCAGGAGGAGTGGAAGGGGTGGAATATGGGATAGTCTACGGAGTTGACAATACCGAGGCGGAAGAATAGAGGCTTACCCTAGACATATCGGAGTCGGGCAGCGTAGTGGCTTACTTAAATAAGTTGCTGAGCTCGTCTTGTCTCTTAAGTTTGAGTTGTAAAAGTACTTAAATATCGTAGGGTGTTCTCATCAGACCTGTGAGAATACCAACTTGTTAAGACCATGTTTGTAATATAATCTGGAGTGTTATGACCTACAATATTTCTGTTGTACCACTCTGAGGGATGTGATATTTGTGAAGAAGTTCCTTCATGAATATCATATCAACGACTTGTATACTACAACATGCGGTGGTATGCTGGGTCACCGCAAAAGGAGCGGGACGACGAGGAAGCCGCGAAGGCCGCGGCAACGCCTCACCGCTAATAGTGACGGCCCCGAGGACTGCCCAGGGTTGCACACGGCGTACATGGCATGCTTGAACGACAAGGACGCCTGGAAGGGCGACGTCGACGCGACGATGGCCATATCCATCCGCGACGATGGGATGCCGCTCGTCAACCTCACCGATGACGGCGAAGCTGGGCCCAGCGGCGCGGTGAAGGACAAGCCTGTCGATAAGCCCCGCAAGCAGGACGTCGTCGATGACGGCATGTACAACTTCCACTAGTACTATGACCCCTCTGGCTGCCGCAAGTACTACGAAATTAGGGTTTAGGTTTAAATTTCATTGAATTTCTTTCAAATCTATGTAATATATAGCAAGTTTGAATGAATTCGACCGTTTCAATTAAAATTAAAAAATCTCAATTTATGTTTACGAGACGCGGCTGGGGAGCGACGTACCTCAAATACGGCACGAAGAAAAAACGCCTCCCAAATGCTAAATTCAACGCTATTTGAGACGCTTTGGGAAACGCAGCCGAAGATGCTCTAAGTTGTATGAAGAAGTTGTATACACCGTACATGAGACATGTTGCTTCCATTATCCAAAAGGTGAAAAGGAAATATGTAGCGATCAACATCTGCATGTCTCTTGTTAATAGGACATAAAAAACACCTATGCACTTTGGCTGTGATGATACAGCTAAATTAAACCATTTGTTTAGATGATCAACCAGCATTGTGTCAAACTCGAATCTGACATGAAATTCTTCAAGCAAGTTACCATGGCGCTTTTGCACAAGTGTATTGACATTATCGATGAAGTTGTGCATGTATTTACAGTACTGGTCTCTTTCAAAATTGTCACAGCAACACCCGATGGCACCACTAAAACATAATTTGTAGGAGCAAATAACACAGATATATCTCCAATGGCTTGATAAAACAATTGCTCTTGAAACCTTTTTAGGGCATCTCCAATGGGGGTGACACAAATCAAACGCTAAAATCGACCGGCTGCGTCCGTCTACTTGCGGACAACGAAATGGTCGTCAGGCCAAACTTATCCGTTTGCGTCTGGGGCAGCCCAGCGGCCGACGTATTTTGTCCGACGAGACTGGTCATGTGTTCTATTCAAACTCATCTCAAACACAAAGTAGTGTAATATTTTGAAACAAATATAATATAAAAACTGCGAAAAAAACATTCAAACTATTTGTTTTAACTAATTACATAAACAAGCTACTTCTTCTAAAAAGACCCCGCCGCTGCCTGCTCGTCACCTCTTCGGAAGAGCTCGTCGCGTCTGACAAGATTGTGCCCCCCTCCGACGAGCCGTCCTCGGCGTCTTCCTCATTGTCGTGCACGCCGGCTATGCCTCCGCCTTCGCCTTCGCCCGGCCCTTGCCTCCTTGTTTGCCGCCGCCTCCGCCTCTGCCGCCTCCTCCTCCTCCATCGGTGTCCACATGGCCTCTTCATCCTCTTCCTCCTCCTCGTCCTAAACGTCGTCGGCGACGGTGTCCCCCTCCTCCTCCTGGCCGTCCCTCGGTGGGGAGCTAGAGCTGCTCAGTGTGGCAGTTCTATCCCACCAATGTCGCCATCCCGGGGGCTTCCCCTCGCTATCAGAGTCCGATGGCAAAGAGATGTTGCTCATGGCGCCGCCAGTCATAGAGATGAATGGCGGCGATCGGTTGGAGATCCCAATGCGCAGACGTACGGGTCTTATTGAGTGGGGATGAATGACGGCGCAGAAATCAAAGAGGGTTGCGGTTGCTTTTCTGCAGAGGTCTATGAGTTAACGCTCCATTCTAGCGGTTCGTGATTCGATCGACGCGGTTGCCACTCTGACGGTTGCCCTTTCCGGCAGTTGTTGTGCTTAATGTCGCGCCGGCTGAGATGCCGGATCGAGCCAGGGTCGCTGCTAGGCGAGCCCGTGGGACAAGCGAGCGGTCGCGCGACCGCGTAGCATCCGCGCAGACGCAAACTCAACGCATATTTGGGCCGCGTTGGCGTCTCCGCAGACAGCTCGGTCACTATGCATCAGTCCATTGGATCTGGGTAGACACGCATTTTTCGACCGCTCCGTGTCCGACTATGTTAGGCCGTTGGGATGCCCTTAGCCGGCAACTTTGATACGATGGTGCACAGCACATCTTGCGTCAAATATCCCTCAAGATTAGAAATTCCATCTATACTAGACATTAACACCGAAAAGAAAATTTGATATGCATGTGGAAGGTCTTCCAGTTTAACCTTTGTCCTCGCTTTCTTATAGATTGGTTTCCCACTGACATTGTTTGAGGACTTTTTTTTGCATACCGATGGTTGATCATTGTGAATCTGAAGTTAACAAGGTAGAGTTCCTTATTTTGGTATTAATAAACGGATCACGATGTGGTCAGAGCTCAGGGTGACAGACAAGCACATGCAACTCGTTTGATGCAGAGAGAACCTGTAAAGCCAGGTTCTAAGCCAGCTTCTCCTCTCCAGTGGCTTACGGTATTCGGTATATTGTTCTTCGTTGTCTACAATAAAGTCGATAGCTCTGACCAGCAAGTTAGGCTGGAACAGCTGCGCACTGCAGCGAAACCGGTGCGTGAAGATCGTTTTCATCTGAGCATAGTTCGTGATCGGGGTCCCGACGTAAAGGCGATGCCTCGGGTAGCGCTGCAATCCACAAGGAAGAACTGTTAGTACGGACGACATTCACATACAAATCTATGAAGGAACTCAATGAGGTTTACTACCTGAATGTACTCGTCCGCCGTATCTTCATCCGCAGCATATAAGCAGCAACCATCTTCGCTCCAGTCCAGAATGCGATATGTTTTCATCTTCAGTATGACGCTACACTTGGTCCTCCAGTTTCTGATGTGGTTGTAGAGCTGAAGAGTGGTCATATGTATGTCAGCGAATGCAAGAACATCAACATCTACCTTCTTCATCTGCTTCTCTTTGAATCCCATGTTGAAACAGACGCCGCTACGAACGAGCTCAACCAACCGGTGGAGCACAAACTCTGAAAGCTCAGGTTTCCAAACCATTGTTGGGCTCCTACTTCGGCGTCGGGAGGAAGGAGCAACAGCCCTGGTCGAGGTCCCCACTCCTGCGACGAGGTGGTCTAGCTGATGGAGTGTATCTGATGGTGAGTTCAAGTTGGGTCGCAAATGAGAGAAAAATGCTCCAGAATCTGCACTAAACCTTGATTTATCTTTGTTCCAGTTGCAAGTGGGGTCACGATTAGTAGAGAAATGCTCTAGAATCCATGCTAACCACGAATTTCTTTTCTTGTCTCAGTTTCAAGTGGGGTGGCAACTGACCTTCCTTGCCCAGTTTGCAAGTGTGGTTGTAACTAAGAGAGAAATACTCCCGAATCCCGTGCTAAACCCTAATTAGTAAAAGTCCCAGTTGTAGGTGTTGTCGGAACTAACCTATCTTTGCCCAGTTGCAAGTGGGGCTGCAACTCAGAAAGAATTGATCTCGAATCCGTGCTAAACATTTTTTTTGTCTTTGTTCCAGTTGCAAGTGGGGTCGCAACTAACCCTTTGTTGGCCAGTTGCATGTGGAGTTGCGATTCTGATAAATAAATGCTTCGAAATCTGTGCCAACCCGATTTGTCCCACTTTGAAATGGGGGTTGCAATTGACTTTACTTGCTAGTTGCAAGTGGGCTTGCAAAGAACTTTACTTGCTAGTTCCAAGTGGGGTCGCAACTGAGAGAAATGCTCCAGAATCTGTGCTAACCCCAAATTTTTCTTTTGTCTGTTGTGTGTGGGGTCATTATTGACCTTCGTTGCCCAGTTTGCAAGTTGGGTGACAACTGAGGGAGAAATGCTCTAGAATCCAAGCTAAACTATATGTTTTGTCTTTGTCCCAGTTGCAAGTGGGTCACAGCTGACCCTTTGTTGCCCAGTTTGTGGTGCCCCGGACTTACCAGTCCAGAACTCCTGTTATGCATACAATTTCACGATCCCAAGATCATTCCATCGTGAATACATAACCGAACTGATACCAGATTACAACCTCCATTACAGTACTGAATTAAAAGTATTACGGAAGTCTTACAACATCAGCCATCAAGGCTGTAATTCAACAAACAGCAGCGGAAACATCTTGACTCCAAACAGCGGTGGAACCCAAGTCGGGCCTTTACCCTACAGAGCGGCCGACCGGGAGAGCGTCCTAGTTCGCGTCTTCGGCGTCGTACTCTTCGTCTTCATAGTACTCCTCTTCAAAGTCTGGCCAAGTAAATAGCCAGGACAACAATGCCAATGAGTACGTTTGAATGTACTCGCAAACCACCTTAGAGAGAAGTAAAGGACATGCAATATGGCAGTAGCAAGGAACAGGCACTACACTAGGGCGACAAGGAGCGAGAGGTGGTTCCTCTCGAGAGTATGACATCTATATACCTTTGCTGAAAACCTTTTTGAAAACAAGTTTATTTGAAGACTAATAGGTAAGGAAGACCCATTTTCTTTCCGGCCATCGGAATGACCAAAACAACTTCAACTTTCCACCGTACCTCCCAGGTACATCTCCACCAGTCCCACTGGTATCTTTTCGTACCTCCCAGGTACATTTCCAAAACCTTTTTGGAAAACACTTTTGTAAAACAAAACTTTCCTTTAATGCCAAGCAGCAGCCTTTCCCATGTCCATAACCGCGGACACGGCTATTCGAATAGTTTTACACTCTGCAGAGGTTGTACACTTTCCCCACAAGATCCGAATACTCATCGTGTGGGCATCATCCCCGCATAACAACATATGCCACGACAAGTACCCGATCGTAGTTTTTCGCCTGCTCGCCTTAGCCTAAGACATGCCGAATGAGTTGTACCTCCCAACACCAGAGTCCGAGGGCTGTCCAGGAGTAGCAAGGTCCCCAGCACACTCGACCCTCCGGAATGCCATCCAACCTCTTAGGCATATTTCAATGGGAGCTCATGCGTTGTACCCCGCGTACCTGAACAGGCAAATGGGTTGCGTCCCTTCTCCTGGGAAGAACCCCGGTCGAAGCGTCCATGGTCGGACTGCCACTACACTTGCAGGACCCAAACTAAGGCGAGACAAACTACTACGCTACGCCCCGTCCCACTAAAGGGTAATGTGGTTGTACTGGCTAGGTCCGGTTAGGTACTCAGTCACCAAAGTTTTTCGAAAACAATTTTCTCCACTTGCCTCCAGCAATTTTTTTCTTCCCGAAAACCTTTTCCTTTTCATAAACTCACACTTGGGAAGGGCTACCCCATTCCAAGGTTTTCGAAACACTTCTTTCTTGAAAATATTTTCACAAAACCTTTTTAAAGAGGGCTCCCGACCTACAGTCCGACTTTTCTTTGAAAAGCGGCGACAAGGATGATAAGGTGGTAAGCACCATATCTCTAACAGAGGTGTGATCAGTAGGTACCAAGAGGGCTGCACCCTAAGGGTGGATTAATAAAACTTCGAGTGGCGGAACCACTCACATAAATAGATCAAAGACATGCAATTTAACAAAACCTGTGATAATGCAAGAGTAAGATAATTAGGATGAGACATGCATCAAGAGGTGGCTTGCCTTGATCAGCAAAGTGTCCCTGGCCTTCTTCCTCAAATCCTCCAAAATCACCTCCTCCTTCGTTTCCGGCGGCGTTCGAATCTAGCGTCGCAAAATAAAAAGAAACAAGCACACACTGAATCAACAAACCATTCCAAAATAGTGCACACAAAAATTTGGTAAAATCACAGTATGTAAAGATTTACAAATGCAAGCTACTGAAAGTGGATTCACTAATTTAAGGTTTTTAAAACAAAAGTTATGATTTTTATAAAACCGTAAATGACTTAGGAACCATTTAAATGGCCTAAATCTTTCTGTAAGTCACAAAAATGCATGCAGCATACCTACTGAAAGCTAACAAAATGTATAACACACTTGCACAAGAATCACTTGCAAATAATTTTTTTTTTAAAATAATTTAGACAATTTAAATGAGACAGAAACCAGAGCACACAAATAGCTAGTCACACCAGTACCAGAGAATCACCAACCAAAACCAATCATACCCCTGGATAGCTAATGTTAAATGTGATCCAACCCCACTGGTTTGGCATTTTTCTTATTTGTAAAATAATTTACAAAAATCAAATACTGAAAAGGTATACTGTTTCAGTAATAAAATCCCCAGAATTAAACTACAACTCTTAAAAATATTTCCTTTGGTACAAAATTGCCCTATATACATATCTACCAGTAGTACTTGAATTTGTTTTCAAAATCATCATTATTTTTCAAACTAAAATTCATTTTTTTGGCTCTCTGGACAAAACTTATTTTGTAAACCAACTTAAATACAGGAAGCTCCTGCATGTGAGGCTAGTGCCAAGATAAATCTACTTACATATACTTCACAACAAAATTAACCTCATGCAGAAAGGTTTTATAAATCTAGCACAATAAATAAAATACACAATCGGATACTTTTTAGTTTCTTATTTAGCAGCACATATTCACAGCACAAAATCACATGCATGCAATCTCCTGAGGTAGGGATTTTGTTAACAAGCCTCCAGAATTTTTGAATCATCAATTTTGGACGTTTTATGAATTTATGGCGATTTAAAAGCTAGGCAGTAGTTCCTGGCAGGATTTTCCATATTAAAGAAAAAAAAGGGGACAGAGGGCCGGAAGTGGGAGCGTGGCCCAGATCCATTCGCCGGCCGGGCCAACTGCGGCCGGGGGACGCGCGGGAACCGGGCGGTTTTAACCGCCGAGACGTGGATGGCCACGTCGATGCGTGGGCCTGCGTCTGCTGGCCATGCATGCACCGGGCCTGCATGCGGCCGAGGGATCAGGATCCAACGATCCTGGCCCGATCCCATGCGACGAACGACGGACGGCAGCGCTGCAGCGATACTCGACGGAGGAGAGAAGCTCACCGTGGGCTTGCCGGAGATGCAGGGGCGGCGTGGAGACTCGGCGGAGCTAGCTACGGCTCAGCCGGCGTCGCGCGCGAGCGGGGCTGCCTCCAGGGCGTCAACACGGACAGTGCCCCGCGTCGAGGATGGCGACAGCCGCGAGCCCGCGACGGACTCAGCAGCGGCGACGTCCAGGGTGCTCACCTAGGGCGCTCGGGCAGTTCTGAAGCAGTCGAGGAGGATGCGGTGGGTCTCCTCCGCGCCGCAGAAGCTCTTCGCCGGCGGCAACACCTGCGGTGACAGCGACGGCCGAGGTCACCGGCGTCGGAGTTTGACAGCGACGGGGCCTCACCGCTGTCCACGGTGCTGCCGACGTCGAAGGGCCCTAGGGACAAAACGAAGGCACGTCAGAGAGAGAGAGAGATGAGGCGCATACAGAGAGCAAGGGATGGAGAAGAATGGTGGCCGGCGGCCAGGGCAACCTTCACCGTGACGCGGCGGTTACCGCCGGCGTCCCCGATGAACAGGGAGAGGTTGAGCCTCTCTTCCCTCGGGCGTGACCAGAGGAGCGGGGTGGTGTGGTGGATGCGAAGGGGAAACACAGACGAGGCCTGGGTGCTAAATAGGGGCACACGGGTGCATGGTGGACTCGGCGCGTGCACGGCGAGAGGGAGCGCGGCATCGTTTTACTGGCGGAGAGGGGCGGTGCTGCTACGCGTCGCGGCCGTGCTGGAGGTTTTGGAGGGACGCAGGCGTCGGGAGCGTGAGAGAAACGCCAGGCGCGGAGACGTCGCGTCCTGCTGCCAGGCGTTTGACGAAACGCCAGTGACTTGGTGGCGTCGATGTCGTGCAGGGGAAAGGAAAGGAAACGACGCTGCGCACGTTCCCGAGGTGGGGAGTCTCTCCCTTGCTTGCCAGATTGTCCGGGACACCAGCGCTTAGTGATGGCGGGGTCGACGCGCTCATGCCCGCGCGGTGGCGTGTGTGGTCACCACAAGGTGGCATGCGCGGCCAGGGTGGATGAGCGGGAGAAGTGGCGTCTGGTGAGGGGCGAAGGAGGGGAGCGCACGGACACGTCCATGGCCAGTGGCTTGGCGTGCACGAGCAGCAGCAAGGAGGGAGGGAGGTGCTGTCTCCACGAGGTTTCCAAGAGAGAGCGACAAGAGAGGAAGCTAGGCTAGGGCTAGGGGAGGCACAGGAGGGAGGAGTAGGGCATGCAACTCTCCAGGCGTTGTCCGTTCTGGGTGGAGACATGTGAATTGGCAGCATGCACTCACAATGAGCCGGCCACCTCCTCTCTCCACCCACTCTCTTCACCCACGGCAAGAATTGGTGCTCACATGTGTGCAAGATAAATGGGAGGGATGGTACAGGCGTGCATGCTTCTGGTCTTGTCTGCATCTGGTTGCCATCGATTTCTTGTGAGGCATGGACTCCAATCAGCCCCGGCCATCCATCCTCCTCTCTTTTCCTCACTAGCCCGTGGCATGTAAACTCATGCACTCATGTGCAAATTAGTGAGAATAAAAGAGGGGTGAGAGAAAGAGAAAAGAATATGGTGGAGAAATGAAAAGAGAGAGGAAAAAGGGAAGAAAAGAAAAGAAGGGTTATGGTCAACATGACCATTTCTTAATTGATGCCCAATTTCAAACCTTTGGCATGTGTAGGCCCCTTAGAATTTGAGCAAGACAAGGACTATTTTTGGATGGAGTTTATAGCACAAGGCTAAAGAAATTTACAAAATAATAGTTGGTTAACATATGATAAGGAAGAAAGCAAAAACAAGAAGAGCAACAAAGTGATCTATGAAGTTCCACTCATGCACTAGTAACACTCAATTTCTAGAGTTTTGGGGAAAAGAGAAATCTAATCACACACGTCGAAATAAATGAAGAGTGGTAATACTTCAAAGGTTTTTAGCATGGCTTAATTAAATATAACTAGAAATAAAAGAAATGGTTGTCACATGTAAAAAGGGTTTTAGGGATTGACACTCAATTGGGGATTACCACAAGGAACATGCACACATGCTCTAAAACCAAATGCCAAATCAATTATGCAAGACAATTTTAAGATAGAAAAAGTTTTTGTTGGCCCTAAATTTTGCATTTCAAAATTTTAAACCAATGCACAAAAGTTGGGTTGTTACAAACCTTCCCCCCTTAAAATGAATCTCGTCCTCGAGATTCGGTGGCTAAGAACTGAAGAGTGCTGGGAAATCCTTTCGAAGTTGATCTTCTCGTTCCCATGTGGCTTCCTCCCCGGAGTGATTAGTCCACTGAACCTTACAAAATTTAATCTTCCTTCTTCGGGTGAGACGAACAGCTTCTTCGAGGATCCGAAGGGGTACTTCTCGATAGGTTAAGTCGGTGTTGAGGTCGAGGGTGCGGTAATCGATGTTCTTGAATGTCTCGGGCTTGTCAGGCACTTGGAGGCATCGTCGAAGTAGAGAGATATGGAACACATCGTGGAAATCCGCTAATTCAGCAGGCAGTTCCAGTTGATAGGATACTTCACCTCGACGAGCGAGAACCTTGAAGGGCCCAATATATCTGGGGGCAAGCTTCCCTTTGACGTGAAATCTCTGCATTCCCTTGAGTGGAGTGACACGAAGATAAGCATGATCTCCAACCTTGAAGGTCAACTCGCGACGCTTGGAATCAGCATAACTCTTCTGGCGGGATTGAGCGGCCTTGAGGCGATCACGGATCAGTTGGACTTGTTCTTCAGCTTCTCGAAGGTGTTCAGGTCCAAAAACTTGACTATCTCCGGTCTCGGACCAGTTGAGAGGGGTTCGACAACGGCGACCATAAAGGGCTTCAAAGGGGGCCATCTGCAGACTAGCTTGGTAGCTATTGTTGTAAGAGAACTCCGCGAAGGGCAGACAGTCTTCCCATTTTGCTCCATAGGCAAGGACACAAGCACGAAGCATATCTTCAAGAATCTGGTTTACTCGTTCAGTTTGTCCTCCGGTTTGCGGGTGATAGGCGGTGCTAAATGATAAATTGGTCCCTAAGGTTTCATGCAGGCTCTTCCAAAATTTTGAGGTGAACTGGGTACCACGATCAGAGACAACCCTCTTCGGAACTCCGTGAAGGCTCACTATTCGGGACATATAAAGGTCAGCCAACTTGGTTCCGTGATATCTCACACTGACAGGAATAAAATGAGCAACCTTGGTGAGTCGATCGACAATAACCCAGATGGAGTCGTGACCACGCTGAGATTTAGGAAGTCCAGTGATGAAATCCATTCCAACTTCTTCCCATTTCCATTCAGGGACCTTGAGGGGTTGGAGTAATCCTGCTGGTCGCTGATGCTCAGCCTTCACTTTCTCGGCACACATCACATCGGGCAATGAAAAAGGCTATCTCGCGCTTCATACCGTGCCACCAGAATTGTTTCTTCAGGTCTTGATACATCTTGGTTCCTCCGGGGTGGATTGAGTATGGGGTGTCGTGAGCTTCCTTCATGATGAGTTGCTTCAGGTCTTCTACATTAGGTACACAGAGACGTCCGTTGTACCACAAAACTCCTTTGGCATCAATGGTGAAACCAGGGACTTCCTCCCTATCCATCCTACGCTTGATTCCTTCGATACTCTCATGACCCACTTGAGCTTCCTTGATTTGATCGAATAATGTAGGCTTCAACTCAAGATTTGCCAGGAAACCATGGCTAACGAGCTCGAGGCCGAACTCCTCAAGTTCTTCATACAGCTTGGGTTGAGCAATTTTGATCAGGGCGTTCAATGAACAGGGCTCTCGACTAAGGGCATCAGCTACGACATTGGCTTTACCGGGGTGATAATGAATACCGAGATCGTAGTCCTTGATAAGTTCCATCCATCTGCTTTGCCTCATGTTCAGCTCCCGCTGAGTGAAAATATACTTCAGGCTCTTGTGGTCGGTGTAGATTTCGCAGCGATTTCCCACTAGATAGTGGCGCCAGGTCTTCAGGGCGTGAACTACAGCAGCAAGCTCTAAGTCATGGGTGGGATAGTTCATCTCGTGCGGCCGAAGTTGTCTTGACAAATAAGCTATCACTTTGCCTTCTTGCATCAGAACACTTCCCAGACCAAGTTTCGATGCATCGCAGTACACATCAAAATCCTTGGTGATATCAGGCATGGTCAAGACGGGGGCTGTAACTAATCTCTTCTTGAGTTCCTGAAAACTGGCTTCACATTTGTCGGTCCATTCAAACTTTTTATCCTTCTTCAAAAGTTGCGTTAAGGGTCTCGCAATGCTGGAGAATCCTTCAACGAACTTGCGATAATAACCCGCCAATCCTAAAAAGGCGCGGACTTCGGTCTGGTTGGCAGGGGCTTTCTTCTCCATGATGGACTGAATTTTGGATGGGTCGACAGACACTCCTCCGGAAGAAATGACATGACCTAGGAATCCTACCTCTTTCAGCCAAAACTCACATTTACTAAACTTGGCGTATAGCTGATGGTCTCTGAGAGTTCCCAAAACAATCCGCAGATGTTCAGCATGCTCTTCTTCATTTTTGGAGTAGATCAAAATGTCGTCGATGAACACCACGACGAACTTGTCGAGGTACTTCATGAATACCTTGTTCATGAGATTCATGAAATATGCAGGGGCATTGGTCAGTCCAAAAGACATCACGGTATATTCAAAAAGTCCATACCGTGTGGTGAAGGCAGTCTTGGGAATGTCTGACTCTCGAACCTTGAGTTGATGATAACCAGTTCGGAGATCTATCTTAGAGAAAACTCGGGCGCCATTCATCTGGTCGAACAAATCTTCAATCTTCGGAAGGGGGTATTTGTTCTTGATGGTGACATCATTCAGTTTCCGGTAATCCACGCACAGGCGGATAGTACCGTCCCGCTTATCCACAAAGATGACGGGAGATCCCCAGGGTGATGCGCTTGGACGGATCAATCCTTTCCTCAACATGTCATCCAACTGCTTCTTCAACTCAACTAATTCTTGAGGATTCATCCGGTAGGGTCGCTGAGCGATAGGGGCAGTTCCGGGAACTAGCTCAATGATAAACTCGATATCCCGATCAGGGGGCATACCGGGTAATTCGTCAGGGAAAACCTCAGGGTACTCACATGCTATGGGTACTTCATGCAGGGCTGGACTGGCGACACTCTTCTTGCATAAGGCCTTCGAGGATGGCATGGTGGCTACGTGCTCAACTATCTCGCCGTCCTCGGCAGTCAAGGTTATAGCTCGGCGAACACAATCTATGTGACCCTTATACTTGACCATCCAGTCCATACCTAAAATAACTTCCAGACCTTGCTCACCCAACACTATCAGATTTGCGTGAAAACGCTTCCCTTGTATCTCTATAGGAACCTCTTTGCAAGAACTCTGGGTTTTGCTAGTGGATCCAGGGATTTGTACGAGCATAGGTCGCTTCAAGGGGGTGGGGGTTAAACCTCCTTTTCTCACAAAAGGCTTGGTAACGAAGGAATGCGAGGCTCCAGAATCAAATAGAACAGTTGAGGGTACTGAGTTGACAAGGAATGTACCCAGAACAATATCTGGAGCTTCCTGAGCTTCTTCAGCGTTGACATGATTCAGGTGACCTCTAGGTGGTCCAGCTGGCTTAATATGGTTCTGGTTCCTGCCAGAAGCAGTGCGAGATTGTTCCTGATTTGTCTTGGGCGCCTTGGGGCGCTGTCCGGTAGTCACTTTGTTGGGGCACTCGTTAGAGTAATGATCCGGTTGTCCGCAGGCGTAGCATCCATTGGGGGGTTTGCGGACAGTGTGGTTCTGGCGGTTGTAGTTGGGGTTTCGGTTGAGGTTGTTGGGACGTGGTGCAGGGGGTGAGGTCCTCTGCTGCTGGGGCGCCGGCCTAGGTGGGGGCAGACTGCAGGGTTGCTGAGTGCTAGAGTTGCCTTGCAGCAACATTGCCTTGCGCTTGCGATTCTCAAAAGCATTCTTACGCTTGCTTTCGACCATGATGGAAGCATCCACCAGAGACTCTAGGTCGGGATATGGGACAGCTACCAAGATACTTTGCAGCTCATCGTGCAGACCGTTCAAAAAACGGTCCTTCTTCTTCTCTTCGGTGTTGGTATCTTCAGGAGCATACCTAGACAGGGTGGTGAATTTGTCCAGGTAATCCACCACGGACATGCTTCCTTGCCTCAGATTCATGAACTTGTCCTTCATGAGCTTGATCAGACCAGATGGAATATGGGTCTTGCGAAACTTGGCCTTGAATTCTTCCCAGTTGATGACGTGGCCTTCAGCTTGAATAGCCTTGACATTTTCCCACCAAGCGCGTGCAGGTCCAGAAAGAAAGTGAGTGGCGAACAACACCTTCTCATCATCGCCGACTCCGGCGACTTCTAGGTTGTTCTCTATGGTGCGAAGCCAATCATCGGCGTCAAGGGGTTCAGTGCACTTGGCGAAAACAGGAGGGTTGGTGCTCTGGAAATCCTTCAGCTTAGAGCGGGGGTCTCCATTTTCATTCCCGCCATTGTGGTTGTTGGCGTTTCCAGTAGCAAGCTGAGCGAGGTGCTGAAGGGTAGCAAGGTTAGCTTGGCGCTCTGCGCGGGCTGCCTCACGGTCTTCCATCATAAGGCGCAGAAGTTGCGCCATGGTTGGGTCCGGAGGTGGAGGGGGGTTTTGATCTGACCCGCTGGCGTTTCCACTACGGGTTTCAACCATCCTGGAGAGGTGTGGACTCAGATATTAATGGGGAAACAAGGAGATGGGCAGCCACTTAAAAGGGGAGGGCTTGTTAAAAAAAATGCAGGACTTTGAAAACGGGGAATGCAATTGCAAAGTAGGAAAAATCAAAGCATAACATAGCAGGGGTGCCAACGGCACAAAATAGCATCACACAACAATCATATCCAAACAATCAAGCTCACACTTCGGAACTACAACGACTACGTGAATCGTGCATAGGACTAGTTCCAAGGGACACCTAATATTTGGTCTATCCTATCCGAATCAGCTGAGCTTGTCCGGTCTTCAATACCTCGAGTCCGGGTGTCTGAGTTGAGGAACCTCGCCAAATATATAGGTTTGGAAGAGGATGAGATAGTAGAATAAGAACTTTTAAAGTCTCTAGAAATCAGAGAGGTGAGAATTTGAAGGTTTTTTTTTTTAAAGGGTAAAAAAAAAGATAGAAGCTAAACTTCTAATAGTTAGAAAAATAGGCTTAGTAAATAATTTTACCAAAGTAGTATTTTCCTAACTAACGCCCATGCTAACTAAGGTCTCCTATAGTCAGGATGGCTCTGATACCAGCTCTGTGGTGCCCCGGACTTACCAGTCCAGAACTCCTGTTATGCATACAATTTCACGATCCCAAGATCATTCCATCGTGAATACATAACCGAACTGATACCAGATTACAACCTCCATTACGCATACTGAATTAAAAGTATTACGGAAGTCTTACAACATCGGCCATCAAGGCCGTAATTCAACAAACAGCAGCGGAAACATCTTGACTCCAAACAGCGGTGGAACCCAAGTCA
This sequence comes from Lolium rigidum, assembly GCF_022539505.1. Lineage (NCBI taxonomy): Eukaryota > Viridiplantae > Streptophyta > Magnoliopsida > Poales > Poaceae > Lolium > Lolium rigidum. The sequence continues at coordinate 23,790 of NW_025901494.1, forward strand.
GGCCTTTACCCTACAGGCGGCTGACTGGGAGAGCGTCCTAGTTCGCGTCTTCGGCGTCGTACTCTTCGTCTTCATAGTACTCCTCTTCAAAGTCTGGCCAAGTAAATAGCCAGGACAACAATGCCAATGAGTACGTTTGAATGTACTCGCAAACCACCTTAGAGAGAAGTAAAGGACATGCAATATGGCAGTAGCAAGGAACAGGCACTACACTAGGGCGACAAGGAGCGAGAGGTGGTTCCTCTCGAGAGTATGACATCTATATACCTTTGCTGAAAACCTTTTTGAAAACAAGTTTATTTGAAGACTAATAGGTAAGGAAGACCCATTTTCTTTCCGGCCATCGGAATGACCAAAACAACTTCAACTTTCCACCGTACCTCCCAGGTACATCTCCACCAGTCCCATCGGTATCTTTTCGTACCTCCCGTGTACATTTCCAAAACCTTTTTGGAAAACACTTTTGTAAAGCAAAACTTTCCTTTAATGCCAAGCAGCAGCCTTTCCCACGTCCATAACCGCGGACACGGCTATTCGAATAGTTTTACACTCTGCAGAGGTTGTACACTTTCCCCACAAGATCCGAATACTCATCGTGTGGGCATCATCCCCGCATAACAACATATGCCACGACAAGTACCCGATCGTAGTTTTTCGCTCGCTCGCCTTAGCCTAAGACATGCCGAATGAGTTGTACCTCCCAACACCCGAGTCCGAGGGCTGTCCAGGAGTAGCAAGGTCCCCGAGCACACTCGACCCTCCGAATGCCATCCAACCTCTTAGGCATATTTCAATGGGAGCTCATGCGTTGTACCCCGCGCATCGAACAGGCAATGGAGTTGCGTCCCTTCTCCTCGGGAAGAACCACGGTCGAAGGCGTCCATGGTCGGACTGCCACTTACACTTGCAGGACCCAAACTAAGGCGAGACAAACTACTACGCTACGCCCGTCCCACTAAAGGGTAATGTGGTTGTACTGGCTAGGTCCGGTTAGGTACTCGACCACCAAAGTTTTTCGAAAACAATTTTCTCCACTTGCCTCCAACAATTTTTTCTTCCCGAAAACCTTTTCCTTTTCATAAACTCACACTTGGGAAGGGCTACCCCATTCCAAGGTTTTCGAAACACTTCTTTCTTGAAAATATTTTCACAAAACCTTTTTAAAGAGGGCTCCCGACCTACAGTCCGACTTTTCTTTGAAAAGCGGCGACAAGGATGATAAGGTGGTAAGCACCATATCTCTAACAGAGGTGTGATCAGTAGGTACCAAGAGGGCTGCACCCTAAGGGTGGATTAATAAAACTTCGAGTGGCGGAACCACTCACATAAATAGATCAAAGACATGCAATTTAACAAAACTCGTGATAATGCAAGAGTAAGATAATTAGGATGAGACATGCATCAAGAGGTGGCTTGCCTTGATCAGCAAAGTGTCCCTGGCCTTCTTCCTCAAATCCTCCAAAATCACCTCCTCCTTCGTTTCCGGCGGCGTTCGAATCTAGCGTCGCAAAATAAAAAGAAACAAGCACACACTGAATCAACAAACCATTCCAAAATAGTGCACACAAAAATTTGGTAAAATCACAGTATGTAAAGATTTACAAATGCAAGCTACTGAAAGTGGATTCACTAATTTAAGGTTTTTAAAACAAAAGTTATGATTTTTATAAAACCAGAAATGACTTAGGAACCATTTAAATGGCCTAAATCTTTCTGTAAGTCACAAAAATGCATGCAGCATACCTACTGAAAGCTAACAAAATGTATAACACACTTGCACAAGAATCACTTGCAAATAATTTTTTTTTTAAATGACCTAGCCAATTTAAATAAGACAGGAACCAGAGCATACAAATAGCTAGGCTCACCAGTATCAGAGCATCACCAACCATAACCAATCATACCCCTGGATAGATAATACTAAATGTGATCTAACCCCACTGGTTTGGTATTTTTCTTATCTGTAAAAGAATTTACAAAAATCATATACTGAAAGGATATCCTGTTTCAGTAATAAAATCCTTGGAATTAAACTACAACTTTGAAAAATATATCCTTTGGCACACAATTACCCTATAGATATATCTACCAGTAGCACTTTGAATTTGTTTTCAAAATCATCATTATTTTTCAAACTAAAATTCATTTTTTTGGCTCTCTGGACAAAACTTATTTTGTAAACCAACTTAAATACAGGAAGCTCCTGCATGTGAGGCTAGTGCCAAGATAAATCTACTTACATATACTTCACAACAAAATTAACCTCATGCAGAAAGGTTTTATAAATCTAGCACAATAAATAAAATACACAATCAGATACTTTTTAGTTTCTTATTTAGCAGCACATATTCACAGCACAAAATCACATGCATGCAATCTCCTGAGGTAGGGATTTTGTTAACAAGCCTCCAGAATTTTTGAATCATCAATTTTGGACGTTTTATGAATTTATGGCGATTTAAAAGCTAGGCAGTAGTTCCTGGCAGGATTTTCCATATTAAAGAAAAAAAAGGGGACAGAGGGCCGGAAGTGGGAGCGTGGCCCAGATCCATTCGCCGGCCGGGCCAACTGCGGCCGGGGGACGCGCGGGAACCGGGCGGTTTTAACCGCCGAGACGTGGATGGCCACGTCGATGCGTGGGCCTGCGTCTGCTGGCCATGCATGCACCGGGCCTGCATGCGGCCGAGGGATCAGGATCCAACGATCCTGGCCCGATCCCATGCGACGAACGACGGACGGCAGCGCTGCAGCGATACTCGACGGAGGAGAGAAGCTCACCGTGGGCTTGCCGGAGATGCAGGGGCGGCGTGGAGACTCGGCGGAGCTAGCTACGGCTCAGCCGGCGTCGCGCGCGAGCGGGGGCTGCCTCCAGGGCGTCAACACGGACAGTGCCCCGCGTCGAGGATGGCGACAGCCGCGAGCCCGCGACGGACTCAGCAGCGGCGACGTCCAGGGTGCTCACCTAGGGCGCTCGGGCAGTTCTGAAGCAGTCGAGGAGGATGCGGTGGGTCTCCTCCGCGCCGCAGAAGCTCTTCGCCGGCGGCAACACCTGCGGTGACAGCGACGGCCGAGGTCACCGGCGTCGGAGTTTGACAGCGACGGGGCCTCACCGCTGTCCACGGTGCTGCCGACGTCGAAGGGCCCTAGGGACAAAACGAAGGCACGTCAGAGAGAGAGAGAGATGAGGCGCATACAGAGAGCAAGGGATGGAGAAGAATGGTGGCCGGCGGCCAGGGCAACCTTCACCGTGACGCGGCGGTTACCGCCGGCGTCCCCGATGAACAGGGAGAGGTTGAGCCTCTCTCTTCCCTCGGGCGTGACCAGAGGAGCGGGGTGGTGTGGTGGATGCGAAGGGGAAACACAGACGAGGCCTGGGTGCTAAATAGGGGCACACGGGTGCATGGTGGACTCGGCGCGTGCACGGCGAGAGGGAGCGCGGCATCGTTTTACTGGCGGAGAGGGGCGGTGCTGCCACGCGTCGCGGCCGTGCTGGAGGTTTTGGAGGGACGCAGGCGTCGGGAGCGTGAGAGAAACGCCAGGCGCGGAGACGTCGCGTCCTGCTGCCAGGCGTTTGACGAAACGCCAGTGACTTGGTGGCGTCGATGTCGTGCAGGGGAAAGGAAAGGAAACGACGCTGCGCACGTTCCCGAGGTGGGGAGTCTCTCCCTTGCTTGCCAGATTGTCCGGGACACCAGCGCTTAGTGATGGCGGGGTCGACGCGCTCATGCCCGCGCGGTGGCGTGTGTGGTCACCACAAGGTGGCATGCGCGGCCAGGGTGGATGAGCGGGAGAAGTGGCGTCTGGTGAGGGGCGAAGGAGGGGAGCGCACGGACACGTCCATGGCCAGTGGCTTGGCGTGCACGAGCAGCAGCAAGGAGGGAGGGAGGTGCTGTCTCCACGAGGTTTCCAAGAGAGAGCGACAAGAGAGGAAGCTAGGCTAGGGCTAGGGGAGGCACAGGAGGGAGGAGTAGGGCATGCAACTCTCCAGGCGTTGTCCGTTCTGGGTGGAGACATGTGAATTGGCAGCATGCACTCACAATGAGCCGGCCACCTCCTCTCTCCACCCACTCTCTTCACCCACGGCAAGAATTGGTGCTCACATGTGTGCAAGATAAATGGGAGGGATGGTACAGGCGTGCATGCTTCTGGTCTTGTCTGCATCTGGTTGCCATCGATTTCTTGTGAGGCATGGACTCCAATCAGCCCCGGCCATCCATCCTCCTCTCTTTTCCTCACTAGCCCGTGGCATGTAAACTCATGCACTCATGTGCAAATTAGTGAGAATAAAAGAGGGGTGAGAGAAAGAGAAAAGAATATGGTGGAGAAATGAAAAGAGAGAGGAAAAAGGGAAGAAAAGAAAAGAAGGGTTATGGTCAACATGACCATTTCTTAATTGATGCCCAATTTCAAACCTTTGGCATGTGTAGGCCCCTTAGAATTTGAGCAAGACAAGGACTATTTTTGGATGGAGTTTATAGCACAAGGCTAAAGAAATTTACAAAATAATAGTTGGTTAACATATGATAAGGAAGAAAGCAAAAACAAGAAGAGCAACAAAGTGATCTATGAAGTTCCACTCATGCACTAGTAACACTCAATTTCTAGAGTTTTGGGGAAAAGAGAAATCTAATCACACACGTCGAAATAAATGAAGAGTGGTAATACTTCAAAGGTTTTTAGCATGGCTTAATTAAATATAACTAGAAATAAAAGAAATGGTTGTCACATGTAAAAAGGGTTTTAGGGATTGACACTCAATTGGGGATTACCACAAGGAACATGCACACATGCTCTAAAACCAAATGCCAAATCAATTATGCAAGACAATTTTAAGATAGAAAAAGTTTTTGTTGGCCCTAAATTTTGCATTTCAAAATTTTAAACCAATGCACAAAAGTTGGGTTGTTACACAGTTCCAAGTGAAGTTGCAACTGAGAGTGAAATACTCTGGAATTCGTGGTAACCCAGATTTTTTTTTATCCCAGTTGCAAGTGGGGGTCATAGCTAACCTTTCTTGCTAGCTGCAAGTGGAGTTGCAATGAGAGAAAAATGCTCCTGAATCAGTGCAAACTCAAATTTTCTTTCTTGTCCAAGTTGCAACTGAGTTCGTAACTAAGAGATAAATGCTCATGAATCCGGGCTAAACCCTAATTTGTCTTTGTCCCAGTTGCAAGTGCGATTGCAACTGAAAGAGAGATGAATCGGAATCCGAGATAAACCATGATTTGTCTTTTGCCGTAGTTGCAAGTGGGGTTTGCAACTAAGAGAGAAATGCTCCGAGATTCGTGTTGAACCATATTTTTATATTTTTTCATTTGCAAGTGGGCCCTTTTTGCCCGAGTTGCAAGTGGGATCGAATCGAGAGGGAAATGATCTCGGATTTTCATGCTAAACCCTAATTAGTTATTCTTCGAGTTAAATGATCGTAATCGGGGCAGCAAATGAGAAAGAACAAGCTTGCATATATGTGGAGTCAAGAGAACAAGCAATGTAGGAAGCATATGAAAGTAATAGTACCACTAGAAGCTCACTCCCAAGCCTCAATGGATGCTTGAGGAGAATTGTTTAGCATCAGTTGATCAAGAAGTTGATCAATAGCTAGGAATCACTACACACACAAGCACCACAACACGTACACATGCATATCATGTATAGATTTGTGTGTACACTCTGGGGAGGTATCAGAGAGGTTCTAGATACACATAGAGTACATGGGCACAATATAGAGTAATCCTAAGCTGATACAAGCTACATATAATCAATAGTTTCTCTAAAAGTAAATTATGTATCAGCAATGACTAACAACTGGGCATACTCCTTTGGCATGCCTCACGGGTTGCTGATCATAATTTAAGAATGCACTATAGTGACGAGAACATCACTGGTACAAGCAAAGACATCAAAAATGAATCACAGTGAGCAAACCATGCTTGACACGAATCATATGTCCATACTTGGAGAAATCACAGGGATTTCCGAAGAATATCATCCATAGAAAATGATAATGGATGGTACATGCAAAGGAAAGCCATGGAATTCAATCGAAGGCACAACCAAGGAGCTGCAACCTAGTAGGCAGAGATGACCAAATAATCATTATCAAGAATGCAAGCACTATTAATAAGAACTTACCAACAATAATGAACAACAAGATAGACATATCTATTTGCGTGAAACTATAAATAAACACTCCATTGGTAACTAACAAAATGGAACATGATGGTTCAGTAAACACTGTCACAAAAGCAATATATAACAAAAGCCACTACATGGCATAGCACTAGGATTCCACATGGTGAAGCTGCAGATAAGATTGCCGACAAAAATGGTGTAGTAGAGGTAATCAACGAAGAGTTCTAGACGGAAACAGGTGCTAAACGAGTAAAAGGACTCTAGAGGTAGCAGAGTAGCAGAGATAGGAGAGGGAATGGCTTACCGTAGGGGAGCGCATAGAACATTGAGATGTACATGCAACGTTTTTGATAATTTTTTAAAATTTTAAAATGTCTTTAAAACACATTTCAAAAACTAGGAGAATATGCGGGCGCGAAAACACCGTGTGCTAAGGGGTTAATTAGATATATATCATAGTTAAATGATGCTCTCTCTCTCTACATGGAATCCCTAAATGTTCTCTTTGATTTTGTGCATGCTTTTTTTTAGAAAACAACTAAAATTATTGAATGCACCAGATGAAACCAAGCACCAATACGAGCATATCAAAATAATCAGACCGCTTATGGGCAAAATTAGAATCTATCTCAATTTAATGTTTCTTGGATGGTGCTTTAATCAATGTTATTTCAGTACCACACATAAGTATGCACATGTTGTCAACTTATTACTAAATCTTACTTGCGAGACACATTTGCAAACACTTCAATTTAATTATGCTCTAGAAGCTTCCGTGACTATACATATCTAATAATATGCTAGAATCACTCCTAATTAAGATATTTGTTTGAGTCTATGTTTTAGAGGTATCATGATATTTAATAACATTAAAATATATACATGACCACATATGTACATAAACAAATTCGTATGGATTCACTGCATAGTTTATGCAAGTTTGGAAAATTAATACAAAGAGATTTTTTGTTGCAACATAAAATTTAAATTTAGCACAAGCAATATTTTTTAGTGATATACATTACACTTGAATTACAAAACACACTAAAGATATTTTTTAGAAACATTGTTATGTTGTTAATTGTGACATCTAACTAATGAATTGTACTCATTAATGTTGTATTACGAAAGACAAGTTGAAACATGTATAAGATTTTAGTATAAAACATATATATTTTTATTTTTCTCGAAACAACTCAACTAGGAAACATGATAATAAGATAGGAGGATGCACATTGTGTTTACTTTGTAAAGTAGCCATGGTCTACAGTAATACCCAACATTTCGCATGCGGCAAACCACTAGATTCTGGAGTTCATCCCCTTGTCCGTGGGCTATGCAATTGACGCCGACTGGAAAGCAAGATCCATCAATGTCAAGAGCAGAAATCCGCGGTTTGCCGTCGTTGTGCATTGGGAATGCCAATCTTATTTTCTTATTTCACTTTCAGATGGTGAAAATGCATTCAATATGGGGTGCGGCTGAGCAATCTTGCTAATCACCTGATCCACCTGGAACTAGTGAACGGATCAACCAGGCCATGCCTTACCTGGAGTTGTTCGCCGGATATCTCGGAGATGGTCTTGTTGCCATACTTGCCCAACAATTCATAGTGTTGCTCCAATGTATGTACCGGACTAGCAGTGCGTCACAATGGCATCTCGTGCATGTTCAGCTATTGGCCTCCGTCTCCGGTAACAACATCCGAGCGCCCAGACAGGTGCCAGGGTGCGGACTACCCCATACCCCACATTGGATCATTTTAGAGCATCTTTAGTCGCGTCTTCCAAAGCGTTCCCCAAATGGCACCGGATCGAGCGTTTGGGGCACGTGTTTTATTCGTGCCGCGTTGGGAGAACGTCGCTCTCCAGCCGCGTCCCCCAAACGCCACCCCCAATTTTTTTTATAGAGTTTTCGAAACACAACCATTTATTAAATATTGCATACAAATAAATATGTTTGCCGAGATTGTTTTAAAATTAAAATACAACAAATAATAAAACAACTAAACAAATGTAATAAATGGGGCTAGATCAAGGTGCCGCAACATTTGCTGATAATCCTTTGATCCTTCACATATGCTCAACGAGATCATGTTGAAGTTGCTCGTGAACATTGCTGTCACGGATCTCTGCATGCATGGCAGGAAATCAGCAAAATCTGCAGGCAACTCATGATCAACCTCCGCAAGAGGGTCCTGACACTCATAGGGACCAACATGTGTCCTGATATGATTCTTGCGGTCGAAACGGCTGGCAAATCCAGCGCCGACGGAGGGGTGGCAGGCGCGGGAGGGAAGGCGCGACGAAAAATAAAAGGCGCGAACCAACGGTTATGGAAATAGTCGCTGACAGGTGGGAGTCCGTCTCGCTTTTCGTTGTGTCCGGTCTGCCCGGAGCGTCCTCTGTGTAGCGGGGACAGACTCAGGGCACCGAACACCGTATTGGACCGCGCAAAATAAAAAAGTCTTTAGAGCATGCGGCTAGGAACTTTTTTTTGTCCGACGCGGACGCTTTGGAGGTGCTCTTATCATCACAAACATGGAGGAGGCAAAAACGGTAATCAACAAGTGGAAGGAAACAAACGAGCTCGTGGTAGCAGAGGTGGAACAGGGTGTAGGAAGGGAGGAGGCTCTCGAAGGTTCTTCGTTCCACCGTCTAATCTTACTTTGTCTTTTTATTGGTTATGAATTTCAGCTATTCCTAGCAGTGGCTCTTCTCCCAGTTTGTCGAATCAAGGAAGCTTTTCTTATACGGTTTCACCATCAGTAGACATATTTCAACCTTTCTTGGATATTTGATGGTCACACTACAAACCTGCGTTGTAGGAGCAATTTAGGCTAACATGATTGGTTGCACGGCCACTCGCGACAGGGCTCCAATCAAAGGTTTGCTGTTTTGTTCAGTCTATTTTATGACTGAATGGTTTTAGTGGTGAATCTGTGGAACACACTTTTAGCGGTTGTCAAAATCATATGCAAGGATCTTATAACTGTTGTTAGAGCATCTCCACCGGTAGTCCCGAATAGGCGCCGGCAGGGGCGCCGGCACCTCCGTTTGGGGACGCCGGCACAACATCCTCCATTTGGGGGAGCTGCTCCCACACCGGCGCCCACAAACAGGTAGCCCCGATAGATTTTGAAATTTAAATACAAATTTGCAACACGATATTCATAACGTAGTTCGAACGAAATTTGTACAAATTTAACACGAATTCAAACTAAAATACTAAAAATAAACATCTAGCGGCGCGGGTAGTCGAAGGCGCTGAAGTCCAATTCGTCGCCGCTGGATGACCCGAAGGACCAGCTGTCGGCGTTGTCGCCCTCGTCCTCGTCGGCCTTCTCCTCCTTTGGCGCCGGCAGCTCGGATGGTCCGGCGAGGTCGACGTTGGCGCCGTGGTCCCTGGCGGACCACACCGCCGCCTGCCGTGGGTCAATCGCGATGTGACAGTAGTCCTCGTCGACGGAGCGGCCGATGATGGGGCTCTGGGCGGGGAACTCCTCCACGCCGCCGTCGCCACGGAGGGCCGCCTGCGCCTCGGCCTCCTTCTCCCACCATTTCTTCTTCGCCGGCTGAAGTGGTGGCGAGGCGTCCTCCTCCTTGACGCGGGAGCGGCGGCCCGACCCCGTCGTTCGACGAACCGGAGCAGAGGAGGCGCGCCTGGCGTCGTCGCGGATGACGACGCCTCCGGAAGGAGGTGCGGGCGCGGCCGAGCGCGTGCACCCGACGGCGGACGATCCCGTGCGTGAGGTTCCGGACGCTGTGGTCCGTTCCGGCGCCCTCTGCTTGGTAGGCGGCGGCGCCACGGTCGCCGCCTGTGGGAAGTAGACCCACTCCCATTGCCCGTGGACGCGTGGACTGTAGCCGTACTCGCGAAGCGTGCGGTCAACGTCGCGCCCGTACCACCAGGCACGGTGGCCGACGTTGTTGAAGCGGCCGCCGGAGGGATTGTCCATCCACGCGACCTCTTCGGCGCGCTCGCGGCCGAAGCGCTCTTCCCAGTCCGGGCTGTCGACAGCATTCTTCGGGAGGCTCCTCTGCTCCGGCGTCATCGAGGCCCGCCGTTCCCTAGCGAGGGCCCGCATCTGTGCTCCTCGCGGCGGCACGACGAAGCCGCCGTTGGAGACGTGCCAGCCGTGCGGGAAGTTGAACTGCACTGGCACGGGGATCCGGTGCCAATACAGCACGTCGGCCTCGTCGAACGACAGCTGCGTTGAGCGTGGCATGCCGCTGCCGCTGCCGCCGGCCTGGTCGTTGTACAACCTCGCGTTCGCGTGCGGGTGGGTGGTGGTTCGGGCGGAGGTTGAGGACGGCGGCGGCTAGGGATGGACGGCGGGGAAAAGAGAGGAGTGCGCGCCGGTGTGGTTTTAAGGAAGACGGCGGACGCGCATTGAAGGCGCGTGGGTAAGGTAGGTGGACGCCACGTGGACAGTCGCCGCCCTCGCGTTTTGGTTTCCGTGCGGGAGACCATTAACGCCGATGACCAACCTCCCCGCGTCGATTCCGATGCGAACTGCCGCGTCCCCTCGCTGACAAGGTGCCCCCACCCGCGAAAACCGTCGTTCCGCGAGGCGTCGGCGCGTCCGATTCGCGCCTTTGGCGAAGGGGCCGGCACGGGGTTGCCGGCGATTCTATTGGCTCCAAAATTGGCCGGCGCCGTTTGGGACGCGCCTGTGCGAGCCCATTTTCGCCGACGGTCCCCAAATTGCTATCGAGGCCGCTATCGGGCTGCCGGTGGAGATGCTCTTAGTATGTTACCAGTCAATATCGAAAATCTTTTCTAGAATCATCTGATGGTCTTCTGTTGAATGTATTCAATTTTCTGGTACGAATAGACAAGACAATTCTGAATCACATTTATTAGCTCTGTCTGTTTGTACTCAATTTTTTTCCTCCTCATATGATTACCTTTGAAAGTACATTCTCATGTTGCGCCGATATTTTAAAAATAATAATTTGCGTTATGAAGATTCCTACTCAATTGTGTATTTGTGTGACACGTTAACTTTTGTTTTCTATGTGTTTTGTTACACTTTTTTTCAGTACATAGCACGCATGTGCGATCGGCCTTGGTATATTTATGTATATTTCTTTTACATTTGATCTTCAAATTATTGCACGTGTACTGACCACCGTTGAACTTCCAAATAATATTTTATCTCTACCGTAAGAGTTTTCAAACATGACATTGTTTGACTGAGAATTAAGCTAATTTTAGCCACACCTATAGATGGTAACAACTAACAAATACAGAACACGTAACCTCAACACGTAGCACTCTAAGAGCATCTCTAACCGATTCGTTATAATCGGTTAGAGGAGTAAAAGTCGGTCGAAACCACACCTAACCAATCCCTTAGACAGTTAGAGGAGTAAAAATTAAAAGAGTAGGTTGCCCAAACTGCAAAATCGGTTAGAGGAGGCCAACCCAACAGCTCTACACCACTAGAATCGTTCGCCGCGTTGAAGGTTTTTCAAGAAAGAGGTTGGGGATAAAAAAAAAAGGTGCAGTGAAAAGCAACACGTCCGTGACGAAGGCCGACGGCCAAGATCTATTTGGCCGTGGGCATGGTTGCTCGTCCTCCCCTTGTTTCGGTCGGTGTTCAGCGGGAGACAAAGGTGTTCAGCGGGAGACAAAGTCGACGATAGCGGCAAAGATGCTCGACGAGCAGGAGGATAACAAAAAGAAGAAGCTAGGTTGCAATGACACCCAAGGTTACTCCTAATCCACCGGCGTTTCCGGCCACCTCCACGTGTCGACGGACAACGCGTGCAGCCGCCACTGGGATCAATGCCAGCTAAATGATTGATGGAAGGCAGAGAGGTACAATTTTCCCTCCATTTCTTTGGCCACCGATGCACACATAGATGGTAAAAATAACCAACAAACACAGGAGCATAGCAAATGAAAGTAGGAGGGCGGACGAATAGCGCCCGGGCTCCCTTGGTCTCGTTCAAGTGTGTGGCTGTGGTTAATCCACGAGCATTTAATGATCTGTATTGCAGAATATCCGGAAAATGATAATACATTGTGATACGCATGTACAGGTTGGGAGGCAGGGTACAGAATAAATGCATCTACTTGGCAGCGGTGGAAGTCCATTTAATATCAAACCTGTACCAGTTTCGTTAAATTCCATTGTTGGCACATGATGGGCCGGCTGTAGTGCCTGGCCAGAAATTCTTGGCAAAGCATGTCCTCTCCTCTCAAGATGTAAAAATCTACAACCGGCTATTTTCCCCTCTCCCCTCTCTCGCTCCTCTACAGTAACTGCGCGCCTCCTCAAAGGGACCGGGCCGAACCAAAGCCAATCTCACCGGCGCCGCCGGTCGAGATGGGTGGAGGGGAGGCGCCGGAGTACATAGTATAGATAGGAGTAGTGGCTCTATGCCAGTATGGGGCTTGATGCCCAGTAGTGCGAGTGGTGGAGGAGATCTGCCCGCCTGGATCTCGTCCGCTCTAGGGTTCTTCCTCCTCTCTCTTTCTCCGGTGGTCGGAGGTGGGAGTAGAGAGGATGACAGCCACTCAGCTCAATAAGAAAGTGGCGGCGAACCACCTTCTGCAGATCGACTGCGGCGGGAGGCGTTTTTCCCTGGCCGGCCTTGGCGGCGAGGGGGGAAAAGCGTACCTGCTAGCGACCATCGGCGTCATCGAGCTCCTGGCCGGCCATGGAGGCGAGGAGGAGCACAGTTGCGCCAGATCTTCATCGACTGCTGCAGGGTGGCCTTATCTGTGCTGCTTCTGGTGCTGCGGCAGAGCGCTCTTGCTGTTCCTCTTGGTCGGCCGTGGAGGCGAGAGAGAGGACAGCGGAGGCGCTGATGTTGCGCGCTGGAGGTGGTGCCATATCTACTTCATCTTTCTCTGGTGGTTTCTCTTCAAGCGCAAACACGCAGCTGCCGCCATGGCCGCTGTGATCTACAACCGATGTGACGGCTGGTTCTCTGCCTCCAAGTCGGAGGCAACTCCCTGTCCCCACTGGAGCTCGACGCCTACTTGCAGCCAAGTGATTCGTTCCCGGTGGCGAGCAGGTTGCCAGTGGGGGTGGGTTCTCGCAGGACGAAAGAGTTCGAGCTCCTTCTCTCCTTTCCTTGGCGGCGACGCTTCGAGGATGCCGGCGAGCGATGACGGCGATGCTCCAGGACCTGATTGCTTTTCCATTTTCTGTTCTGTGTAGAGTTACAGGCCTTATCCTCTAATACTAGGTTCTTTAGGGCGAGTTCTGTTAGGGGTCTGTATGCATATTGTATTACTTTAATTTAATACCACCTCCTATTTCAAAAAAAAGCATGTCCTCTCCAGCGGCTCGACGCAAACGGACGCTGTGCGACCGTTTGCGTCCGCGCGGATGGGAAATGCTTCTGCACCTAGCTCCAGCGGGGCGACACATTATGTTCGGGCCGTCCGCCGCGACGCAAACGCGACACAAATATGCAGCACGTTTGCGTCTCCGCGGACGCAACGCGGTCGCGCCGAGCGTCCGCTCGCTTTCCGCACGGGCCCGCCTGGCAGTGACCCTGGTTCGATCGGCCTCAAAAGCACACAGCAAGCGCGCAAATGTCAACCGCCGGTGTGGCAACCGCGCCGATCAACCCGCCAACCGCCGGAATGGAGCGCCGAACCGCCGCGGAAGAGCAACCGCCGACCTCTTCATTATACGCGCCGCCATTAATCCCTGCAGAATATAACCCATGCGTCTACTGTAATTCACGTCGAACCTCCTCCTCCTCCTCCTCCTCCTCCTCCTCCTCCTCCTCCAACACTGGCACGCCATGAGCGACTACACCCTACCGTTCGACTCGGACAGCGAGGGCAAGTCGCCTGGATGGCTGCATTGGTGGGAATCCCCTGCGACGCCAAGCGATCCGGGCTCCACGGCCAGCGACCATGCCTCGAAGCTGACTGAGGAGGAGGACGGCGGCGCCAATGCCAGCGACGGTCAGGAGGAGGACGGAGGCGGTGCTGGCAGCGATGCCGAGGACGAGGAGGAGGGGCAGGAGGACGAGGAGGAGGAGGACTCCAACGCCAAGTTTGCCTAACTGGAGGCGCAGGAGGCGGCGGACGACAAGGCGGCGGTAAGGAAGAAGTCTAGGGCCCGGGCAAGGGCGCAGGCGCGGGCGGCGCGTCGTCGTCCGTTCACCGACGACGATGATGACGAAGACGACACTTCTTCCGACTCCAACTCCTTGACGGGCGCGTCGTCCTCCAGTTCCTCTTCCGACAAGGAGGTGACAAGCAAGAGGCGCAGGAGTTTCGACGATGAGGCAGGGCCTTCTAACAAAAAGGCTAAAAATTAGTTTTTAGTTTATATATGTTTTAAAATTTGTTCTTATTTGTATGTGTTTGAACCTTTTCGATTGGAGTAATGTATCCGATGAATGGCCTCTTCATCATTCGATTCAAGCAACATGACATTCAGTACTACTTGCTCATTCAACAAAAAAATAAAAAGAGAACAAAGGAAACAAAGCACTGGGATGTCCGAAATGCGTCGGACCGCTGGAGGTGGCCCCGACGCAAACGGACATTTCGCCCCTCGCGGTCATTTTGGCATCCGTCTGGCGACGCAAACGGACGTCCACGGACAATTTGGACGTCCGAAATGTGTCGCGCCGCTGGAGATGCCCTAATGACACGCGTATGGAAGCCTCTTTTTCTACTAGTGATGCATCCAAAATACAAAAGATTAATAGAAACCACAATTTCTTTATATGCAAACTTTGTTGTAAAATGGCATTTATTTGTGATAGGTCGGTGCAGGGTTATGTGAGAATGGATTAGGATCTTCCTAATCTTTGTACCAATTTAAGCATTTATCATATGATAATTAGTGCTCTGTGTGCATGAGGTTACACTGTACGAATATGACATTCAGATTCACTATGGAAAATGTGCGAAAACAATATCACCGAAAGTCCCTTGAATTCGTCGCTTGGCGAATTGCTCCTTTCGGACCTCTGTCCTGAGTTGTTTGAACTTGATTGGCAGTGGTGGAGTGCTAGCTCATGGTCGCCCTGAAAAAACATGGATAGCTATTAGTGAAGCTGCATACATGCAAACCAAAATGTTAAGATAACTGCATAAAATTAATCACATAAGATCATGGCGATCTGCACAATGAAAATTTGACAAGTCTAAGGGGATTATAGCAATAATTCTGAATGGAAAGTGTTTTTGCTCATGAGCACTAGTGCTCTCTTCAATTTTTGTAAATAAAAAATATATTTACAAGTTTCAAAAAAATCTGAAAATAATTGTAGCCTTTATCAATGATATATATCCTACAAGCATGTGCCAAATAGCTAGCGGAAATTCTTTTTTATTTTGGGCTAAACAAAAATGACAAAATCTGATGTTTTTTTACAGATTTGAAAATGGGCATACTAGATCTGAACTTTTGTCATTTTATGTAGCTAGGAATACAAAGTATTTGAATTTGATAACATTGCCAATATCTGGATTTTTTTAAAAAAATTGAAACTCAAAAATGTGATTTCCATTTTTTTTTTGTAAAACGAGATCAGTGGTGCCCATGTGCACCAAACTTCTTCCCATTCTCAACCCTTACATTGATGTGGTGCAATAAGCCAAAATTAATTATACATAATGGGAGAATATATTGGCCTTTCATTTGACTAACTTGAACTATAGATTAAAATAGCTGTACCGACCTAATCAGACTGTTAAATGGAATTGCTAAACACCTCACATTCGGCGATGTGTGGCTACACCTTGCATGAACTGAGCTATATATGCTAACGAGCAATATTGCCCGGAGCAGCAAGATCTGAGCTAGCTCCTGTGGTGTGCTGTAGCGGGGATCCATACCACGCTGCTGGGACGACTCGACATCAACGCTTATATTGGGGACAGCTTGATGGTCTGAATGTCTGATGGACCGGTTACTAATTCGGTCCTCAGCGTGTGGGATTTTAGAGCCGTCACTCTGCAATAAATGTCCTGGCCTGTCGTTGGGTCTATATCGGCTTGCTTTGATAGAATGCATACGAGTGGGGTGGTTGGCTTGTCTTGCTGCTGTATTACCTCCGAAGATTACAATTGCTTTATACTACAAGGCATTTGACGTCAGCAAGAGAAACGGAAGGCTCGATGCGGGCAGGATAAGCGGACCACCATAGCTCGGGCTGACTTCCGAGTTTTCGATGAAAGTAGGCCTGAACCAATTATCTGAAGACGCATGTCTAACAGGTCCCGTATTTTTTCGGCCAGTAAAACGTGAGTAGAGGGTCCTGTATTTATTTTTCGTGGGCCGAAAACTCGGATGAGCTAGCAGAACCCGTATAACTACCCCATAAAACAGAATATTCCAAAAATATGCCCAAAAAAAAATTCTCTTCTTCCTCCTCTCTTTCTTCCTCCACGCGCCTCAGCTCCTGCCCCGCCCCTGCCCCGGCCGGCCCCGCTCCGGCCGCCGCCCGCTCCCGCCACGGCCGCGCACCGCCGCCCCCCCGCCGCCGCCCCGCCCTGCCCTCGCCCCCCGCCGCGGCCCCGCCCGCCATGGCCGCCCGGCTCCCGCTCCGCCCGGCCGCCCCCCGCCTGCCACGGCCGCGCGCGAGCCACGGCCGGCCGCGCCCGCACCGGCTGCGCCCACTCCCGCCCGGCCGGCGGCGCCCGCACCAGGCTGCGCCCGCGTCCGCCCCGGCCGCCACCCCGCCCGCCACGGCCGCGCGCCCGCCATGGCCGGCCACACCCGCACCGGCTGCGCCCGCTCCCGCCCCGGCCGCCGCCGGCCCTGGCCGCGCCCGCTCCGGCTACCCCCACGCTGGCCGCGCCCGCTCCCGCTCCGGATGCCCGCCATGGCCGCGCGCCACGGAAGCAGTTGCAATTTGGTGAAAATTCAGCGCGCCACAGGTGAGGGGTTGGCCCTGTATTCAGCCTCCCACCTTGTACTTGTAAGGGGCGAGGAGCCGCCCCGTAGCCAAAACTGTAAAATTTTTACTGGGTTGGGCGTTTTAAGGGGTCTGTTAGACGGTCGGGTAGAGCTCTACCCCGTATATCGGCGATTATTTTACGGGGTTGGACGTTTTAAGGGGTCTGTTAGACCTACTCTAAGGGCCGTGAGGCCAAACAAACAGGAACCACCTAAGAGCATCTCCAATAAACACGTGAAAGGCGTCTGTACAGTTTAGCGCGCCGAAATAATTAGCTCCATCCGACGCGCGGTGCGTTAAATTTTTTCCAGCGCGCAAAATTGCGGTCCAGCGCGCTGGATATTTGGCGTCCGCGGCACCGCGCGGTAAAGAAAAAGGCGATCACGCGAAGTTCAGCTGCCTCTCTGAAACTTCCGCCACCGAAACCTCCACCCTTTCTCCTCCGACAGATTCGTGGCGCCTACAAGGCGACTTCGACGCGGAAAAACGACGAGGCACCGCTTTCCTGCGGCCGCCGCGCATCCAGGCGTCTGAATCGCCGCTCTGCCATCGCCAAATCGCCGTCGGAACTTCGCTGCATCCGGAGCGCCCGGAAGGTGCTCGAAGGTATGCGCCGGCCTTCTTTGAATTAGATTTTTTAGTTCGTTTGTTGAATTTGTTGCGCTTCATGGATAGTTGAGGATTCATCCGATGAAGAATGGGATATTCAAGAAGAAGAAGAGATGGCAATGCTATGGGCTATACGCGCAAAGAAGAGGCCGAGTCACGGTGGTTCCGTTCTTGGTCGACATAAATTGTGGCGGGAGAGGATAGAAGGACACGAGAAGCTGATGCATAGCTATTTTGCGGAGAATGCCACATTTCTAGAGAGCTATTTTCGTCGTGGTTTTCGGATGAGCATCAACTTGTTCAAGAGAATTGCAGAGGAGCTCAATAAGTACGACGGGTTCTTTGAGCAACAGGGAGGAATTCCGCCGGAGAACTAGGGCATAGTACAAAGCAAAAAGTCATCGCTGCTTTGCGTATGTTGGCATACGAGATATACCAACTGATCGAGCACCCAATGAAGCTAATACGGCAAGACTTCTTGAGTTCAACAAGAATCGTAGATTTTCATGTATGCTTGGTTCCATCGATTGTATACATTAGAGTTGGAAGAATTGTCCTGCCGCATGGCAAGGACAGTTCAATGGCCACAAAAAGGATTCCACCATAATCCTTGAAGTTGTGGCTGACTATAAAATTTGGATTTGGCATGCTATTTTCGGATTGCCCGATACGTTGAACGACATCAACATTTTCCAATGGTCACCCTTAATGAGAAGGATTGCTTTGGGTGATACTCCACTGGTTCAGTTTCAAGCCAACGGGAACACGTACAACTTTGGGTATTTCCTAGCCGACGTTATCTACCCAAAGTGGCAAACATTTGTGAAGGCAGTTGTGAAACCATCTGGTAAGAAACAAGTTCAATTTTATAATGCACAAGCGGCGGCAAGGAAAGATGTTGAGAGAGCATTTGAGATTTTGCAAACCCAATTTGCTATTGTTAGAGGACCGGCTAGATTTTAGGATCAAGAAGTCCTTTGGTACATCATGAATGCATGTATCATCTTGCATAACATGATCATTGAAGATGAGCGTGGTCAACACAATGACGATTGCACTATGAGTTGATGGGCCAACCAATTCGAGTGCATAGGAGAGAAGAAGGAGTTGTCAAGTTTATTTCCTCCTACAAAGCTATTCCGAAGCAGGAAACTCATCTTTACCTTCAGAATGTTCTGATTGGAGAGTGGTGGACATGGAATGGGCAGCGATAATTATATCTTATTTGTGGTTGTTGTATTTCATTTATTCACAGTTTGTTGTATTAACAATAAATTTTTATTCTATATCGTTGTAATAAACTATTTATATTAGATTTATTGATTGTGCTTGATCTTTATAGCGCTTTCTTGTTGTTGTTTTTGGTTTGTGTACGCGCCAACGCGATGCAGCGCCGGAAATCGACGCGTTTTGCGCGCTAATCATTGCAACGCTTGGTGAAGGGATTGCAAATGAGCGTGCTAAAACTAGGGGCACGCGTATGTTGGAGATGATCTAATAAACGAGACGTTGAAAACATAGTTAGGACTGTAGTGCACTCTAACTCCCCCGCGTCGCCCTCCTCTGGTGACACGGGGAACCCTAGCCGCCGCCGCACCTAGCGGCTTCCCACCGCCTTCCCCCGCTTCGCCGCCGCCGGAGGGGCCGTCGGCAAAGCCGTGCGCGCCCCAAGGAAGGTGGCGGCGGGGCACCTCCTTCCTCCCGGCGCACGGGAGCTCTCCAGGCGGCTCGTCTTTGGAGTTTGGGCAGCGGGCGGGCGCGGCCGCTGCAGGCGGCGAGCGGCGGGCGGCGTGTTGCAGCGGTGCTGGTCCGGCTGGGCCCGGCGGCGAGGTCAGCGACTGGAGGTGCGCCGGCGTCGGCTGGTGGTGCGAGCCGCCGCGGATGGGCCGGATCTGGGTCGCGAGGGCCTTCTCTGGGCTCGGTCTGGCCGGCGTGAGGAGGTGTTCTTCGGGCTGCCTTGCTGCGGGGCGTCGCCGTCTTCGTGGCTCCCAGCAGGGGAGCGAGGTGCTACATCGGGCGGCGGCGCTGCTTCGGGAACTACGGCGGCGGCGCTGCATCGGGCGGCCGCGGCGGCGGGTCAGCTTCGGGAGGCCGCGACGGTGACGCCGCATCGGGAGCAGCGTGGGCGGAGGAGCTGCCGGTGGCCTTGGCGGCGGTGCTGCTCCTGGTGGCTGCGGTGATGGGCGGACCCCGTTCTAGGCCTATCGGGCTAGTTGGTTGTGCGGTGGCGGTTTCGGTTGGTGCGGGGTGTTCACGTCTGCGGACTTCGGCGATCGTCCTCGAGCCCCGTGTCGGTGTTGTCGGCGTCCCCTCTATGTGGCGTTCCGGCGGCGCCCACGGTGATCTTCGGCGTTTCTCCGTTGGCTTCGGGATGTGTTGCCCTCTGCGCCTCGGCGGCTACGGGTTAGCGGTTGCAGTTGGTGGTTTGTGCCGGTCCTTGTTGGCGGGCGCGAGGTCTTGGAACTCTTCGCTGGGCGAGAGCTCTGTCTTGGCGGCCGGCCGGGACCGACGACGGTGACGCCTGCGGGCGCCGCATACTTCTTTAAGGCGTCGTCGAAGCGGGTGTTCCTTGTTCTCCGCTCGGGTTCTCCGGGGGAAACCCTAGATCCCTCGCGGGATCGGGCGTGGGCGGCGTTCTTGCGTCGCTTTGCCTCTTGGGGCCTCGCTTTGGATGTCCACCGGACTGGGAGACTTGTGGAGAGTTTTGGTGGTTTTTAGGCGGAGGCGGGTTCGTCTTCGGCCAGGCGGGGCGCGGCCTCGGGGCCGGTGTGGTAGTTTGGAGCGGTGGCTCCAGTCTTTCGCCTCCGCCTGTTGCGTTGAGGTGTGGTGTCGACCTGGCTGGTCGTCGACCCGTGTAGAGCGCAGCCTCGGGGCTGGCGTGTGGTGTCGTGTTGTAACGGTTTTCGGCCTGTTTTCCTCATAAACGGGCCATCTCTTTTCTCCTATATCAATGAAAGGCAAAGCTTTTGCCTAGTTTCAAAAAAAAAAGAAAACATAGTTAGACATTAGAGGTTTGTATATTATATGCCTGTCTTGGATATATGCTCCCTCTTATTTAACTTAATTGTTGCAGGTTATGCAAAATGTACTTTGCCTAAATTTATTTAGATTCATCGAACCTATCGATAACTAGTTTATATCAAATAATTTAGATTAAAGCGAGTGCATGTGCTAAAAGAAAATCAAA
>NW_025901495.1:0-17808 GCF_022539505.1 Lolium rigidum
CCTTTTCATAGGAAGCATTGATACGTCTCCGACGTATCGATAATTTCTTATGTTCTATGCCATATTATTGATGATACCTACATGTTTTATGCACACTTTATGTCATATTTGTGCATTTTCTGGAACTAACCTATTAACAAGATGCCGAAGTGCCGCTTGCTCGTTTTCTCGCTGTTTTTGGTTTCGTAAATCCTAGTAACGAAATATTCTCGAATTGGACGAAATCAAAGCCCAGGGGCCTATTTTCTCACGAAGCTTCCGTAAGTCCGAAGGAGAGACGAAGAGGGGCCACGGAGGGGCCACACTATAGGCGGCGCGGCCCCCCTTGGCCGCGCGGCCCCGTGGTGTGGGGCCCCCGTGCCGCCTCTTGACCTACCCTTCCGCCTACAAATAGCCTCCGTGACGAAACCCCCAGCACCGAGAGCCACGATACGGAAAACCTTACCGAGACGCCGTCGCCGCCGATCCCATCTCGGGGATCCAGGAGATCGCTCTCCGGCACCCTCGCCGGAGAGGGGAATCATCTCCCGGAGGACTCTACACCGCCATGGTCGCCTCCGGAGTGATGAGTGAGTAGTCTACCCCTGGACTATGGGTCCATAGCAGTAGCTAGATGGTTGTCTTCTCCCCATTGTGCTATCATTGTCGGATCTTGTGAGCTGCCTAACATGATCAAGATCATCTATCTGTAATTCTATATGTTGTGTTTGTCGGGATCCGATGGATAGAGAATACTATGTCATGTTAATTATCAAGTTATTATACATGTGTTGTTTATGATCTTGCATGCTCTCCGTTTCTAGTAGAGGCTCGGCCAAGTTTTTACTTTTAACTCCAAGAGGGAGTATTTATGCTTGATAGTGGGTTCATGCCCGCATTGACACCGGGACAAAGGATGTAAAGTTCTAAGGTTGTGTTGTGCTGTTGCCACTAGGGATAAAACATTGATGCTATGTTCAAGGATGTAGTTATCGATTACATTACGCACCATACTTAATGCAATTGTCTGTTGCTTAGCAACTTAATACTAGAGGGGGTTCGGATGATAACCTGAAGGTGGACTTTTTAGGCATAGATGCAGCTTGGATGGCGGTCTATGTACTTTGTCGTAATGCCCAATTAAATCTCACTATACTTATCATGTCATGTATGTGCATTGTTATGCTCTCTCTATTTGTCAATTGCCCGACCGTAATTTGTTCACCCAACATGCTTTTATCTTATGGGAGAGACACCTCTAGTGAACTGTGGACCCCGGTCCATTCTTTAATACCGAAATACAAATCTGCCGCAATACTTGTTTTATCGTTTTCTCTCGCAAACAATCATCTTCCACACAATACGGTTAATCCTTTGTTACAGCAAGCCGGTGAGATTGACAACCTCACTGTTTCGTTGGGGCAAAGTACTTTGGTTGTGTTGTGCAGGTTCCACGTTGGCGCCGGAATCTCCGGTGTTGCGCCGCACTACATCCCGCCGCCATCAACCTTCAACGTGCTTCTTGGCTCCTCCCGGTTCGATAAACCTTGGTTTCTTTCTCGAGGGAAAACTTGCTGCCGTGCGCATCATACCTTCCTCTTGGGGTTGCCCAACGAACGTGTGAAATACACGCCATCAAGCATATTTTCTGGCGCCGTTGCCGGGGAGATCAAGACACGCTGCAAGGGGAGTCTCCACTTCTCAATCTCTTTACTTTGTTTTTGTCTTGCTTTATTTTATTTACTACTTTGTTTGCTGCATTATATCAAAACACAAAAAAATTAGTTGCTAGCTTTACTTTATTTACTCGTCTTGTTTGCTATATCGAAAACACAAAAAAATTAGTTTACTTGCATTTACTTTATCTAGATTGCTTTATTTACTATTGCTAAAATGGCCAACCCTGAAAATACTAAGTTGTGTGACTTCACTAGCACAAATAATAATGATTTCTTATGCACACCTATTGCTCCACCTGCTACTACAGCAGAATTCCTTGAAATTAAACCTGCTTTACTTAATCTTGTCATGAGAGAGCAATTTTCTCGGTGTTAGTTCCGATGATGCCGCTGCCCATCTCAATAATTTTGTTGAACTATGTGAAATGCAAAAATATAAAGATGTATATGGTGACATTATAAAATTAAAATTGTTCCCTTTCTCATTAAGAGGAAGAGCTAAAGATTGGTTGCTATCTCTCGCCTAAGAATAGTATTGATTCATGGACTAAATGCAAGGATGCTTTTATTGGTAGATATTATCCCCCGCTAAAATTATATCTTTGAGGAGTAGCATAATGAATTTCAAACAATTAGATACTGAACATGTTGCTCAAGCTTGGGAAAGAATGAAATCTTTGGTTAAAAATTGCCCAACCCATGGACTGACTACTTGGATGATCATCCAAACCTTCTATGCAGGACTAAATTTTTATTCGCGGAATTTATTGGATTCAGCTGCTGGAGGTACCTTTATGTCCATCACTCTTGGTGAAGCAACAAAGCTCCTTGATAATATGATGGTTAATTACTCTGAATGGCACACGGAAAGAGCTCCACAAGGTAAGAAGGTAAATTCTGTTGAAGAATCCTCTTCCTTGAATGATAAGGTTGATGCTATTATGTCTATGCTTGCGAATGATAGGACTAATGTTGATCCTAATAATGTTCCATTAGCTTCATTGGTTGCACAAGAAGAACATGTTGATGTAAACTTCATTAAAAATAATAATTTCAACAACAATGCTTATCTGAACAATTCTAGTAATAACTATAGGCCATATCCTTATAATAATGGTAACGGTTATGCTAATTCTTATGGGAATTCTTACAACAATAATAGGAATACACCCCCTGGACTTGAGGCCATGCTTAAAGAATTTATTAGTACACAAACTGCCTTTAACAAATCTGTTGAGGAAAAGCTCAATAAAATTGATATTCTTGTTTCTAGAGTTGATAGTCTTGCCTCCGATGTTGATCTTTTGAAATCGAAAGTTATGCCTAATAGGGATATTGAAAATAAAATTGTTACTACAGCAAATGCCATCCAAGTTAGAATTAATGAGAATATAAGATTAATGGCTGAATCGCGAGCTAGGTGGGATAGAGAAGAAAATGAAAAACTAGCTAAAAAGGAAAATGTAGCTAAAGTTTGGACTATTACCACCACTAGCAAAGCTAATGATTCATATGTTGCTGCACCTCCTACTATCCATGATAAAATAATTGGTGTTGGCAATGCTTCTACTCCTAGTACAAAGCGCGCAAAATTACCTGAAACCGCTAAAACCGCTGAAACCGCTTGTGATAAAACTGCTGAAATTTTTTCCAACCTTGGGGATGATAATCCCATTGCTTTAGATTGTAATGATTTAGATTTTGATGATTGCCACATCTCTGAAGTTATAAAGTTCTTACAAAAACTTGCTAAAAGTCCCAATGCTAGCGCTATTAATTTGGCTTTCACAAAACATATTACAAATGCTCTCATAAAAGCTAGAGAAGAGAAACTAAAACTTGAAACTTCTATTCCTAGAAAGCTAGAGGATGGTTGGGAGCCCATCATTAAAATGAGAATCAAAGATTTTGATTGTAATGCTTTATGTGATCTTGGTGCAAGTATTTCTGTTATGCCTAAAAAGTCTATGATATGCTTGACTTGCCACCATTGAAAAATTGTTATTTGGATGTTAATCTCGCTGATAATGCTAAAAAGAAACCTTTGGGGAAAGTTGATAATGTTCATATTATGGTTAACAATAACCTTGTCCCCGTTGATTTTGTTGTCTTGGATATTGAATGCAATGCATCTTGCCCCATTATATTGGGAAGACCTTTTCTTCGAACCGTTGGTGCTACTATTGATATGAAGGAAGGTAATATTAAATATCAATTTCCTCTCAAGAAAGGTATGGAACACTTCCCTAGAAAGAGAATGAAGTTACCTTATGATTCTATCATTAGAACAAATTATGATGTTGATGCTTCGTCTCTTGATGTTACTTAAGAAACACTTTCTGCGCCTAGCTGAAAGGCGTTAAAGAAAAGCGCTTATGGGAGACAACCCATGTTTTTACCTACAGTACTTTGTTTTATATTTGTGTCTTGGAAGTTGTTTACTACTGTAGCAACCTCTCCTTATCTTAGTTTTATGTTTTGTTGTGCCAAGTAAAGTCTTTCATAGAAAAGTAAGTACTAGATTTGGATTACTGCGCAGTAACCAGAATTCTTTGTCGTCACGAATCTGGGTCTATCTACTCGTAGGTAGCTCAGACAATTACGCCAATTTACTGAGCATGATCCTCAGATATGTACGCAACTTTCATTCAATTTGAGAATTTTCGTTTGAGCAAGTCTGGTGGCCTAATAAAATCCATCTTTACGGACTGTTCTGTTTTGACAGATTCTGTCTTTTATTTCGCATTGCATCTTTTGCTATGATTGGATGAATTTCTTTGATCCATTAATGTCCAGTAGCTTTATGCAATGTCCAGAAGTGTTAAGAATGATTGTGTCACCTCTGAACATGTGAATTTTTATTATGCACTAACCCTCTAATGAGTTGTTTCGAGTTTGGTGTGGAGGAAGTTTTCAAGGATCAAGAGAGGAGTATGATGCAATATGATCAAGGAGAGTGAAAGCTCTAAGCTTGGGGATGCCCCGGTGGTTCACCCCTGCATATATTAAGAAGACTCAAGCGTCTAAGCTTGGGGATGCCCAAGGCATCCCCTTCTTCATCGACAACATTATCAGGTTCCTCCCCCGAAACTATATTTTTATTCGGCCACATCTTATGTACTTTGCTTGGAGCGTCGGTTTGTTTTTGTTTTTTGTTTTGTTTGAATAAAATGGATCCTAGCATTCACTTTATGGGAGAGAGACACGCTCCGCTGTTGCATATGGACAAATATGTCCTTAGGTTCTACTCATAGTATTCATGGCGAAGTTTCTCCTTCGTTAAATTGTTATATGGTTGGAATTGGAAAATGCTACATGTAGTAACTCTAAAATGTCTTGGATAATTTGATACTTGGCAATTGTTGTGCTCATGTTTAAGCTCTTGCATCATATACTTTGCACCCATTAATGAAGAAATACTTAGAGCTTGCTAATTTGGTTTGCATATTTGGTTTCTCTAGAGTCTAGATAACATCTAGTATTGAGTTTTGAACAACAAGGAAGACGGTATGGAGTCTTATAATGTTTACCATATGTCTTTTATGTGAGTTTTGCTGTACCGTTCATCCTTGTGTTTGTTTCAAATAAGCCTTGCTAGCCTAAACCTTGTATCGAGAGGGAATACTTCTCATACATCCAAAATCCTTGAGCCAACCACTATGCCATTTGTGTCCACCATACCTACCTACTACATGGTATTTACCCGCCATTCCAAAGTAAATTGCTTGAGTGCTACCTTTAAAATTCCATCATTCACCTTTGCAATATATAGCTCATGGGACAAATAGCTTAAAAACTATTGTAGTATTGAATATGTACTTATGCACTTTATCTCTTATTAAGTTGCTTGTTGAGCGGTAACCATGTTTCGGGGACGCCATCAACTATTTCTTGTTGGATATCATGTGAGTTGCTATGCATGTCCGTCTTGTCTGAAGCAAGAGAGATCTACCACCTTCATGGTTGGAGCATGCATGTTGTTAGAGAAGAACTTTGGGCCGCTAACTAAAGCTATGATTCATGGTGGAAGTTTCAGTTTGGACATATATCCTCAATCTCATATGAGAATAATAATTGTTGCCACATGCTTATGCATAAAAGAGGAGTCCATTATCTCGTTGTCCATGTTGTCCCGGTATGGATGTCTAAGTTGAGAATAATCAAAAGCGAGAAATTCAAAATGCGAGCTTTCTCCTTAGACCTTTGTACAAAGCGGCATGGAGGTACCCCATTGTGACACTTGGTCAAAACATGTGCATTGCAAAGATCCGGTAGTCCAAGTTAATTAGGACAAGGTGCGGGCACTATTAGCATACTATGCATGAGACTTGCAACTTGTAAGATATAATGTACATAACTCATATGCTTTATTACTACCGTTGACAAAATTGTTTCATGTTTTCAAAATAAAAGCTCTAGCACAAATATAGCAATCGATGCTTTCCTCTTTGAAGGACCATTCTCTTTACTTTTATGTTGAGTCAGTTCACCTATCTCTCTCCACCTCAAGAAGCAAACACTTGTGTGAACTGTGCATTGATCCCTACATACTTGCATATTATACTTGTTATATTACTCTATGTTGACTATTATCCATGAGATATACATGTTACAAGTTGAAAGCAACCGCTGAAACTTAATCTTCCTTTGTGTTGCTTCAATACCTTTACTTTGATTTATTGCTTTATGAGTTAACTCTTATGCAAGACTTATTAATACTTGTCTTGAAGTACTATTCATGAAAAGTCTTTGCTTTATGATTCACTTGTTTACTCATGTCATCACCATTGTTTTGATCGCTGCATCCACTACATATGTTTACAAATAGTATGATCAAGGTTATGATGGCATATCACTTCAGAAATTATCTTTGTTATCGTTTTACCTCGCTCGGGACGAGCGTAACTAAGCTTGGGGATGCTTGATACGTCTCCGACGTATCGATAATTTCTTATGTTCTATGCCATATTATTGATGATACCTACATGTTTTATGCACACTTTATGTCATATTTGTGCATTTTCCGGAACTAACCTATTAACAAGATGCCGAAGTGCCGCTTGTCTGTTTTCTGCTGTTTTTGGTTTCAGTAAATCCTAGTAACGAAATATTCTCGGAATTGGACGAAATAAAAGCCCAGGGGCCTATTTTCTCACGAAGCTTCCGTAAGTCCGAAGGAGAGACGAAGAGGGGCCACGGAGGGGCCACACTATAGGCGGCGCGGCCCCCCTTGGCCGCGCGGCCCTGTGGTGTGGGGCCCCCGTGCCGCCTCTTGACCTACCCTTCCGCCTACAAATAGCCTCCGTGACGAAACCCCTAGTACCAAGAGCCACGATACGGAAAACCTTACTGAGACGCCGTCGCCGCCGATCCCATCTCGGGGGATCCAGGAGATCGCCTCCGGCACCCCTGCCGGAGAGGGGAATCATCTCCCGGAGGACTCTACACCGCCATGGTCGCCTCCGGAGTGATGAGTGAGTAGTCTACCCCTGTACTATGGGTCCATAGCAGTAGCTAGATGGTTGTCTTCTCCCCATTGTGCTATCATTGTCGGATCTTGTGAGCTGCCTAACATGATCAAGATCATCTATATGTAATTCTATATGTTGTGTTTGTCGGGATCCGATGGATAGAGAATACTATGTCATGTTAATTATCAAGTTATTATACATGTGTTGTTTATGATCTTGCATGCTCTCCGTTTCTAGTAGAGGTTCTGGCCAAGTTTTTACTTTTAACTCCAAGAGGGAGTATTTATGCTCGATAGTGGGTTCATGCCCGCATTGACACTCGGGACAGATGACGTAAAGTTCTAAGGTTGTGTTGTGTCGTTGCCACTAGGGATAAAACATTGATGCTATGTTCAAGGATGTAGTTATCGATTACATTACGCACCATACTTAATGCAATTGTCTGTTGCTTAGCAACTTAATACTGGAGGGGGTTCGGATGATAACCTGAAGGTGGACTTTTTAGGCATAGATGCAGTTGGATGGCGGTCTATGTACTTTGTCGTAATGCCCAATTAAATCTCACTATACTTATCATGTCATGTATGTGCATTGTTATGCTCTCTCTATTTGTCAATTGCCCGACTGTAATTTGTTCACCCAACATGCTTTTATCTTATGGGAGAGACACCTCTAGTGAACTGTGGACCCCGGTCCATTCTTTAATACTGAAATACAAATCTGCTGCAATACTTGTTTTACTCGTTTTCTCCGCAAACAATCATCTTCCACACAATACGGTTAATCCTTTGTTACAGCAAGCCGGTGAGATTGACAACCTCACTCGTTTCGTTGGGGCAAAGTACTTTGGTTGTGTTGTGCAGGTTCCACGTTGGCGCCGGAATCTCCGGTGTTGCGCCGCACTACATCCCGCCGCCATCAACCTTCAACGTGCTTCTTGGCTCCTCCTGGTTCGATAAACCTTGGTTTCTTTCTGAGGGAAAACTTGCTGCTGTGCGCATCATACCTTCCTCTTGGGGTTGCCCAACGAACGTGTGAAATACACGCCATCAAGCATGTTAGGCTTAAATGTGTTTTGAATTTGCCTCTTGATGCTCTCTTTTGCTTCAACTACTATTTCTTGCGAGTGCATCATTAAAACTGCTGAGCCCATCTTAATGGCTATAAAGAAAGCATTTCTTGAGAGATAACCCATGTGTTTATTTTGCTACAGCAACTTTGTTTTATATTTGTGTCTTGGAAGTTGTTTACTACTGTAGCAACCTCTCCTTATCTTTATTTTATTGCATTGTTGTGACAAGTAAAGTCTTTGATAGTAAGGTTCATACTAGATTTGGATTACTGCGCAGAAACAGATTTCTTGCTCGTCACGAATGCTGGGCCTAATTCTCTGTAGGTAACTCAGAAAATTATGCCAATTTACGTGAGTGATCCTCAGATATGTATGCAACTTTCATTAAATTTGAGCATTTTCATTTGAGCAAGTCTGGTGCCTCAATAAAATTCGTCTTTACGGACTGTTCTATTTTGACAGATTCTGCCTTTTATTTCGCATTGCTTCTTTTGCTATGTTGGATGGATTTCTTTGTTCCATTAACTTCCAGTAGCTTTGAGAAATGTCCAGAAGTGTTAAGAATGATTGTGTCACCTCTGAACATGTGAGTTTTTGATTATGCACTAACCCTCTAATGAGTTTGCTTTGAGTTTGGTGTGGAGGAAGTTTTCAAGGGTCAAGAGAGGAGGATGATATACTATGATCAAGAAGAGTGAAAAGTCTAAGCTTGGGGATGCCCCCGTGGTTCATCCCTACATATTTCAAGAAGACTCAAGCATCTAAGCTTGGGGATGCCCAATGCATCCCCTTCTTCATCGACAACTTATCAGGTCACTTCTCTTGAAACTATATTTTTATTCGGTCACATCTTATGTACTTTACTTGGAGCGTCTGTTTGTTTTTGTTTTTGTTTGAATAAAATATGATCCATCATGCTTGTGTGGGAGAGAGACACGCTCCGTTGGTTCATATGAACACATGTGTTCTTAGCTCATAATGTTCATGGCGAAGGTTGAACTGCTTCGTTAATTGTTATATGGTTGGAAACGGGAAATGCTACATGTGGTAATTGATAAAATGTCTTGGATAATGTGATACTTGGCAATTTTTGTGCTCATGTTTAAACTCTTGCATCATATACTTTGCACCTATTAATGAAGAAATACATAGAGCTTGCTAAAATTTGGTTTGCATAATTGGTCTCTCTAAGGTCTAGATAATTTCTAGTAAAGAGTTTGAACAACAAGGAAGACGGTGTAGAGTCTTATAATGTTTACAATATGTCTTTTATGTGAGTTTTGCTGCACCGGTTCATCCTTGTGTTTGTTTCAAATAACCTTGCTAGCCTAAGCCTTGTATCGAGAGGGAATACTTCTCATGCATCCAAAATCCTTGAGCCAACCACTATGCCATTTGTGTCCACCATACCTACCTACTACATGGTATTTCTCCGCCATTCCAAAGTAAATTGCTTGAGTGCTACCTTTAAATAATTCAAAATTTATCACCTCTGATTTGTGTCAATGTTTTATAGCTCATGAGGAAGTATGTGGTGTTTATGTTTCATTCTTGTTGGGCAACTTTCACCAATGGACTAGTGGCTTCATCCTCTTATCCAATAATTTTGCAAAAAGTGCTGGCAATGGGATTCCCAGTCCCAAATTAATTAACCTAAATAGACACTCCTCCATGGTATGTGATTGTTGGACGGCACCCGAAGGATTCGGTTAGCCATGGCTTGAGAAAGCAAAGGTGGGGAGGAGTGTCATCATAATAAAACTAAAATAAAAGGCACTCCTTCATGGTATGAGATTGTTGGCAGGCACCCGAGGATTCGGTTAGCCATGGTTTGTGAAAGAAAGGTTGGAAGGAGTGCCACCCAAAAATAAAAATAATTCATGGGAGCCGCTCTTTGAAGGTTTGTCTGGCAAGGGGGTTAGAGTGCCCACTACCATTCGTTGACAACAACAAACACCTCTCAAAATTTTACTTTTATGCTCTCTTTATGTTTTCAAAACCAAAGCTCTAGCACAAATATAGCAATCAATGGTGCCCTCTGCGAAGGGCCATTCTTTTACCTTTTATGTTGAGTCAGTTCACCTATCTCTCTCCACCTCAAGAAGCAAACACTTGTGTGAACTGTGCATTGATTCCTACATACTTGCATATTGCACTTGTTATATTACATTACATTGACAATATCCATGAGATATACATGTTATAAGTTGAAAGCAACCGCTGAAACTTAATCTTCCTTTGTGTTGCTTCAATACCTTTACTATGAATTTATTGCTTTATGAGTTAACTCTTATGCAAGACTTATTGATGCTTGTCTTGAAAGTACTATTCATGAAAAGTCTTTGCTTTATGATCCAGTTGTTTACTCATGTCATTACCATTGTTTTGATCGCTGCATTCATTACATGTGTTTACAATAGTATGATCAAGGTTATGATGGCATGTCACTCCAGAAATTATCTTTGTTATCGTTTACCTGCTCGGGACGAGCAGAAACTAAGCTTAGGGATGCTGATACGTCTCCGACGTATCGATAATTTCTTATGTTCCATGCCACATTATTGATTATATCTACATGTTTTATGCATACTTTATGTCATATTTATGCGTTTTCCGGAACTAACCTATTGACGAGATGCCGAAGGGCCGGTTGTTGTTTTCTCGCTGTTTTTGGTTTCAGAAATCCTAGTAAGGAAATATTCTCGGAATCGGACGAAATCAACGCCCGGCATCTTAGGATTGCACAAAGTTTCCGAACACCCGAGAGTCGCCGGAGGGGGCCACGAGGCCCACGGATGGTAGGCCGGCGCGGCCAAGGGGGCCGCGCCGCCCTGTTGTGTCGTCGCCTCGTTGACCTTCCGACTCCGCCTCTTCGCCTATATAAGGTCCCCGACCTAAAACCTCGATACGGAAAAGCCACGGTACGAGAAACCTTCCAGAGCCGCCGCCATCGCGAAGCCAAGATCCGGGGACGGAGTCTCTGTTCCGGCACGCCGCCGGACGGGAAGTGCCCCCGGAAGGCTCCTCCATCGACACCACCGCCATCTTCATCAACGCTGCTTGTCTCCCATGAGGAGGGAGTAGTTCTCCATCGAGTCTAAGGGGCTGTACCGGTAGCTATGTGGTTAATCTCTCTCCTATGTACTTCAATACAATAATCTCATGAGCTGCCTTACATGATTGAGATTCATATGATGATGCTTGTAATCTAGATGTCATTATGCTAGTCAAGTGGGTTTTACTTATGTGATCTCCGGAGACTCCTTGTCCCACGTGTGTAAAGGTGACGAGTGTGTGCACCGTGTGGGTCTCTTAGGCTATATTTCACGAATACTTATTCACTGTTATGAATGGCATAGTGAAGTGCTTATTTATATCTCTTTATGATTGCAATGTGTTTTGTATCACAATTTATCCGTGTGCTACTCTAGTGATGTTATTAAAGTAGTTTATTCCTCCCGCACGGTGTAATGGTGACAGTGTGTGCATCGTGTAGTACTTGGCGTAGGCTATGATTGTGATCTCTTGTAGATTATGAAGTTAACTATTGCTATGATGGTATTGATGTGATCTATGCCTCCTTTCGTAGCGTGAAGGTGACAGAGTGTGCATGCTATGTTAGTACTTGGTTTGGTTATGTTGATCTGTCATGCACTCTAAGGTTATTTAAACATGAACATCGAATATTGTGGAGCTTGTTAACTCCGACATTGAGGGTTCGTGTAATCCTACACGCTAGTGGTGTTCATCATCCAACAAGAGAGTGTAGAGTCTAGCATTTATCTATTTATTCTGTTATGTGATCAATGTTGAGAGTGTCCACTAGTGAAAGTATGATCCCTAGGCCTTGTTCCTAGATATCGCTATCGCTGCTTGTTTACTCGTTTTACCGCATCTTTACTTCCCGCAATATTACTACCATCAACCGCACGCCAGACAGCATTTTTCTCCGGCGCCGTTACTACTGCTCATATTTATTCATACCACCCGTATTTCACTATCTCTTCGCCGAACTAGTGCACCTATTAGGTGTGTTGGGGACACAAAAGTCTTCTTGCTTTGTGGTTGCAGTGGTTGCTTGAGAGGGATATCTTTGACCTCTTCCTCCCCGAGATCGATAAACCTTGGGTGATCCACTTAAGGGAAACTTGCCGCTGTTCTACAAACCTCTCGCTCTTGGAGGCCCAACACCGTCTACAAGAATAGAAGCACCCGTAGACATCACTACTTCACAGAAGCCACAATGCCGATGGTCAAGGTATGGCAATTAAACATATTGGTCATTCATTTTTGCATACCCTCGCACAATTCCATTCATGTTCGTAATATTTACGATGTTTCTAGTGCCTCCAAAAAATTATTGTCCTGTCATAAAATTGCACTTGATAATAATGTCTTTGTTGAATTTCATCCATTCTTTTTCTTGATAAAGTATCAGTGCCACGCGACAAATCATTTTTAAAGGTCCATGTCATGGTGGCTTGTATCCTCTCGTGTCTATCTCCACCGGGTCCTCCAAGCACGCCTTCATCACACTCAAGCCGTCTTCATCCACGTGAAAGTGCTGACTAGGACATCCTTCTTCGTTTGTTGTTCAACAAATCCTTCGTCGTAATAATCTCCCTCATTCTCATGAAATAAATCCATATGTTTGTGACCCTTGTCAATAAGCCAAGAGACACCAATTGTCATATCCCACCTCTACAAGTGTTTCCCACGTTCATTTGGAACAAATTTTCTCCGATGTATGGAGACCGGCGCCCACCTCTGTTGGCAAACATTCGTACTCCATAAGCTTTATTGATGATTTTAGCAAGTTCACATGGATATATTTTCTTAAGAAACATTTTGATGTTTATCAAATCTTTCTTAATTTCCAACAATATGTTGAGCGCAAATTTAATCGCAAGATTGTCACCATGCAAACTGACCGGTGGCGAATATGAGAAACTTAACTCGGTCTTTCAAAATATAGGCATCGACGCCATGTTTCATGCCCTCATGCACACCAACAAAATGGCTCGCTGAGCGTAAACATCGCCACATTGTTGAAGTTGGTATCTCCTTGTAAAGATGTAAATTACGGGTCTTTTGACCCTTTGTTAATATATTAAAACAGAGGAGCCTTTCCTACTATTAGAGTTTCAAAAAAAAAAGTTGGTATCTCCTTGCTTGCAAATGCATCCATGCCGCTGAAATTTTGGGATGAAGCTTTCCTCATGGCAACATTTCTCATTAACCTTCTCCCTACAAAAGTTCTCAACTTCGCTACACCCACCGAAAAACTACTCAATATTACACCCAATTACACCTCTCTTCGGATATTTGGTTGTGCTTGCCGGTCCAATCTCTCGCCCCTACAACAAACCCACACTCGCTTTCCGTTCCAAGCGATGTGTTTTTCTCGCTATAGTCCGCTCCACAAAGGTGTCAAGTCCCTCGACATATCCACCGGACGCGTCTACATTTCTCGCGATGTCATCTTTGATGAAAACATCTTTCCCTTTGCCTCTCTTAATCCTAATGTAGGCCAAAGATTTCGTGCCGAAATTTTACTCCTCCCATCTGACGCATCATCTCCATCATCCTTTAGTGCGGGTGTGCCTAACCATGATCCTATGTATATTTTTCCTATCACTGACCCTGTGCAGGACACACCAAGTGGTGGCTCAGATACAACAACAAATTCTCGCTCTACCTGCCGAAGAAATCAATGAAAACGGAGTTCAAACGGAGCAAATTCAGTAAACCGTACACACAACAACAGAAAACACCAGCCGCGGATCCCGAAGAAGAGTCTTCGCGCACCGTGCGGCCTCGGCTTCACGTGCCATCAACCGCGGAGCCCCGCACGACCGCCGTGTCACCGCCTCGATCCCCGCGCCCAATGGTCACACTCGGCCGCCCGCATGCACGGGGCGCGGATTCCCCGGGATCTTCGCGTCGCGCACCACTCCTCCAACGGCCACATTCGGGAATGCCTGGATCTCCCGCTCAAATGGGGACCGGTTCTCTCGGATCTTCCGCGACAAGCGCTTCTTCGCCACCGAGCATAGCGGCGGTCTCCGGATCCCGTACGGCTTCGCGCACCGTACTCTCCGCCCGGTCCACCCGATCTTCTATCGCATGATATGTGCCGTATCTGGTCGCTCCAAGATCTGATGTGGCCAATATTCCTGCACACCCATCCGCGCTCGGACCTCGTACACGTCTTCAAAACGGTATATCTGATCCGAAAATTTATACAGACGGTACTATACGCTATGGCATGCTAACCTCTACAGAGAACCAAGAAATATTTCTGAAGCTTTGGGTGATACTAAATGGCACCAAGCCATGCAAGATGAATATGATGCCCGAATCCACAACAAGACATGACACCTTGTGCCACCTAACTCGAACAAGAATTTGATTGATTGCAAGTGGGTTTATCGCATCAATAAAATGCAGTATGGCACCATTCAATGGTACAAAACACGCCTTATTGCCAAGGGCTTCAAACAACGCTATGGTATTGACTATGAAGACACCTTTAGCCCTATTGCTAAAACTCGCCGCGATTCGCCTTGTCCTCGCACTCTCGGCCTCTCGTGGGTGGAGTCTTCGTCAATTGGATGTCAAGAATGTGTTTCTTCATGGCGTTCTGGAAGAGAAATTTTACATGAAACAACCTCCTAGGTTTGAAAATCCTAACCTTCCGCATCACATTTGTAAACTTGACAAGGCACTATATGGTCTCAAACAAAGCTCCTCGGCATGGTTCTCCAAGCTAATCTCCAAGCTCCTTGCTCTTGGATTTATTTCCTCCAAAGCCGACACCTGTGGCCGGTCCATACATATTCAAGGCCCCGGGGCAAGACAATGAAAAAGGGCCCTTTTGGGAAAAAAACGAATGCATTGTATTTCAAAATCAATCCAATAAATAAAATATATCGATGGTCTTTAAATTACAAAACTCACACCGCAAATTATATATTTGTAACGGTCCAGTTGAACTACACAATGACAAAGAAGGATAGCTCTATAAAAGATCAATCTTCTAAGTGCCACAAATATACCATCATTCCATCAATTAATCTGCATAAATGACCGTATCATCACTGATTTCTAGTTGCAACTTAAAGCTTTTCCGCTACCTTGAGATAGATGCTAATGAATGAAAAATAACATGAGTTTCTATCTTCTTCAATTTGCTATGTTCTTCACCAGAATAGACTTTCTCCAAAGCTTCCTGGATAAGACATAGTAAAGCAAATTTAGCACTTGTTTATTATGGAGTAGTTTATACTATGATCAGATCGGATCTTAGAGTACTTGCATTATTTTATATGCTCCTCAATCTGACAATCAGCAATGTTCTTCATGCCATGCTCCACCAAAACAAAACTTCCCCAAAGTTTTCTACATAAGGCAACAACAAAGCAACGTTAACACTTGGTTCTAAATTTTTGTCAATTGAACTTCTATGGGATTGGATTCTACTAGTTCATCTTTCCTGTTTTTTCTCTTCCTTTTCGCGTTGCAACATAAAACTTTTCTAGAAGACATGTCACCAAATTAATCAGAGAAAACAAAGTGAATACAGGAACCAAAATCACCCGGACATGGCATATGGTTGGATGTCGAATTGTTGATGAAGATTCGTTGATCCGCAGCTAGCAACAACTCCGGCCTCTCTTTTTCTCCAAATTTGCCGATCGCTCCGTGTGCTCATGCTCGCATCCAATGGAACCTTGAGGAACTCGAGAACAGGTCTATGAAGGGAAGATTGGAGAATGAAAAATTGGAGTTAGGGAGCCGTGCTATTTAACATTTTGAGCCAGTGGGAGGGAGGGAGGAGATGTACCATCTCTCTTCTCTGATGCGGTCATGTACTTGAGAATGTGTTGCGGTCAGAAACCCACCGGCGAGTAGCGACGGGCAACACAGTAGAGCCGGGAGGCTCCCAGGACTGCGGCTGGCCCTGGTCACTCGAGCGACGGCCCGCAAAGCCTCGGCACGCACGTCCGATGCCGGTGCAGGGCGTGCCACCCGACCTATACCCGGTCGTGAAGGTGATGGATTTGCTTCGCTTAGTTTCCTGCATGGCATACACGTAAACATTAAATACGAGCCTCGATCGGCTCTCAGGTTGTCCTGTGAGTCGGCTCAAGGAGCCGATCCACCCATGATTCGTACGAGGTGTACGATCACATGGTGGTCCTGCTTGATCAATATAAAGCTAAAACGACCTACTACGATTTAGGGTTTTCACCACATAATCGGAACATCCTACGCGTGATTGAGCTCCGGCGGCCACGCACGGTGATCATAAACCGACCCTAGACAGGGCCTAAAACCAACATGAAGTTGATCCCCGAACATCCCGTCTAGGGCTAGCAAACTACACCCTACGTGCCCCTGGATCCTTCAACCCGTTTGTAAGGCCTAACTATGCAGATATTAAACTAATCCTTGAAGAACAAGGAGCAATCATAATGGATCGGATCTACTAAATAACGATCAAGCGAGGTGCCGCCCTTACACCTAAGATAGGCGTAAGGGCGGCTAGACGTCTAAGGGTTGCACGGACGAAAGCATATAATACGATGAAACAATGCTAACCCTAACACATCTATGATAACTACGTTGCTCGCCATCAACAAGGCTTCGAAGACGAGCAACGCATGAACAACTGAATAAACGTGTACCGCCTAGATCGCAAGATGCGATCTAGGCAGCATGATGCTTACCCGGAAAGAAACCCTCGAAACAAGGGAGTTGGCGATGCGCCTAGACTCGGTTTGTGGTGAACGTGATTGTTGTTTATTTCGTAAACCCTAGATACATATTTATAGTCCGTAGACTTTCTAACGTGGGAGTAATCCCAACCGTGCACGAGCCAAATTCTATCTAACCGACACATATCCTTCTATATTTACGTATACACGGCAAACTAACCCAAACTTTGTATACAAGGCCGATTCATGTATTTCTTCCATGTATATTCTTCAAGCCCAACTTAATCGCGGCCCACCTCTCGATCCGGTCAAATTCTGGTGATAACACATGCCCCCTGGTTTTGGAAATGACAATTCCAAAATCACTCGCTTTTCATCGTCGGTCATGTCGTGGCAGAGCAGTAACCGTCCGCAGTAACCTTCACCATGATGACTTGCCTTCTCAACTTCTCTCGCAACATTTGATAGCTTTATCATCACTTCCTCGAAACCGTAGTGGCATTAAATCTCCACTATACCCTTTTATTTAACCGTGTCGAACGGCTTCGCCTCTTCATCCCCTTGTTCGTCGTTCCAACCATCGGCACCAAGAAAACCCTCTTTCCTCGTAGCAATGTCTTCTATCTTCCTCCGTCTCATCGGGCCTCTCTTTCCAATCGTCTCCCTCGAGCGAGCAAGAGCGGGACTTTGACTATGTGCCGATGGCCCACCCGAGGCCCTCGTCGGGTCGATGGTGACTTACCCCTCGACCGATGGGGAGGACAACCTCCAATTCCTCATCGAAGGGGAGCCGGAGAGCGAGAGCGAAGACGACCTCCACTCCCGGGCGAACTCCACCCCTCCGACGAGGAGGAGGAAGAAGAAGAAGAGAAGAGAAGGGAGAGGAG
>NW_025901496.1:0-29008 GCF_022539505.1 Lolium rigidum
CTCACTCATCACTCCGGAGGCGACCATGGCGGTGTAGAGTCCTCCGGGAGATGATTCCCCTCTCCGGCAGGGTGCCGGAGGCGATCTCCGGGATCCCCCGAGATGGGATCGGCGGCGACGGCGTCTCGCAAGGTTTTCCGTATCGTTGCTCTCGGCATCGGAAGTTTCGTCACGGAGGCTTTAAGTAGGCGGAAGGGCAAGTCGAGAGGCGGCACGGGGGGCCCACACCATAGGCCGGCGCGGCCGGGGGTGGGGCCGCGCCGCCCTAGGGTTTGGCCACCCCGTGGCCCCTCTTCGTCTCGTCTTCGGACTTCTGGAAGCTTCGTGAGAAAATAGGCCTCCGGGCTTTTATTTCGTCCAATTCCGAGAATATTTCTTTACTAGGATTTCTGAAACCAAAAACAGCGAGAAAACACAGAATCGGCACTTCGGCATCTTGTTAATAGGTTAGTTCCGTAAAATGCACGAATATGACATAAAGTGTGCATAAAACATGTAGATAACATCAATAATGTGGCATGGAACACAAGAAATTATCGATACGTTGGAGACGTATCAGCATCCCCAAGCTTAGTTCTGCTCGTCCCGAGCAGGTAAAACGATAACAAAGATAATTTCCGGAGTGACATGCCATCATAAACTTGATCATACTATTTGTAAAGCATATGTAGAGAATGCAGCGATCAAAACAATGTGTATGACATGAGTAAACAAGTGAATCATAAAGCAAAGACTTTTCATGAATAGCACTTCAAGACAAGCATCAATAAGTCTTGCATAAGAGTTAACTCATAAAGCAATAATTCAAAGTAAAGGTATTGAAGCAACACAAAAGAAGATTAAGTTTCAGCGGTTGCTTTCAACTTGTAACATATATATCTCATGGATATTGTCAACATAGAGTAATATAATAAGTGCAATAAGCAAGTATGTAGGAATCAATGCACAGTTCACACAAGTGTTTGCTTCTTGAGGTGGAGAGAAATAGGTGAACTGACTCAACATTGAAAGTAAAAGAATGGTCCTCATAGAGGAAAAGCATCGATTGCTATATTTGTGCTAGAGCTTTGATTTTGAAAACATGAAACAATTTTGTCAACGGTAGTAATAAAGCATATGCATCATGTAAATTATATCTTATAAGTTGCAAGCCTCATGCATAGTGTACTAATAGTGCCCGCACCTTGTCCTAATTAGCTTGGACTACCTGGATTATCACCGCAATACATATGCTTTAACCAAGTTTCACAAAGGGGTACCTCTATGCCGCTCTGTACAAAGGTCTAAGGAGAAAGCTCGCATTTGGATTTCTCGCTTTTGATTATTCTCAACTTAGACATCCATACCGGGACAACATAGACAACGAGATAATGGACTCCTCTTTTAATGCTTTAAGCATTTGACAACAATTAATTCTTTTCTCATTAGAGATTTGAGGATATTTGTCCAAAACTGAAACTTCCACCATGAATCATGGCTTTAGTTAGCGGCCCAATGTTCTTCTCTCACAATATGCATGCTCAAACCATTCAACTCAGTGTAGATCGCCCTTACTTCATACAAGACGAACATGCATAGCAACTCACATGAAATTCAACAATGAGTTGATGGCGTTCCCCAGTAAACATGGTTATCGCACAACAAGCAACTTAATAAGAGATAAAGTGCATAATTACATATTCAATACCACAATAGTTTTTAAGCTATTTGTCCCATGAGCTATATATTGCAAAGGTGAATGACGGAATTTTAAAGGTAGCACTCAAGCAATTTACTTTGGAATGGCGGGAAAATACCATGTAGTATAGGTAGGTATGGTGGACACAAATGGCATAGTGGTTGGCTCAAGTATTTTGGATGCATGCGAAGTATTCCCTCTCGATACAAGGTTTAGGCTAGCAAGGTTATTTGAAACAAACACAAGGATGAACCGGTGCAGCAAAACTCACATAAAAGACATATTGTAAACATTATAAGACTCTACACCGTCTTCCTTGTTGTTCAAACTCAATACTAGAAATTATCTAGACCTCAGAGAAACCAAATATGCAAACCAAATTTTAGCATGCTCTATGTATTTCTTCATTAATGGGTGCAAAGCATATGATGCAAGAGCTTAAACATGAGCACAACAATTGCCAAGTATCACATTACCCAAGACATTTATAGCAATTACTACATGTATCATTTTCCAATTCCAACCATATAACAATTTAACGAAGGAGAAACTTCGCCATGAATACTATGAGTAGAAACCAAGGACATATTTGTCCATATGCTACAGCGGAGCGTGTATCTCTCCCATAAAGTGAATGCTAGGATCCATTTTATTCAAACAAAACAAAAACAAAAACAAACCGACGCTCCAAGAAAAAGCACATAAGATGTGGCCGAATAAAAATATAGTTTCAGGGGAGGAACCTGATAATTTGTCGATGAAGAAGGGGATGCCTTGGGCATCCCCAAGCTTAGACGCTTGAGTCTTCTTGATATATTCAGGGGTGAACCACCGGGTGCATCCCCAAGCTTAGAGCTTTCACTCTCCTTGATCATGTTGCATCATACTCCTCTCTTGATCCTTGAAAACTTCCTCCACACCAAACTCGAAACAACTCATTAGAGGGTTAGTGCACAATATAAATTGACATATTCAGAGGTGACACAATCATTCTTAACACTTCTGGACATTGCATAATTCTACTGGACATTAATGGATCAAAGAAATTCATCCAACATAGCGAAAGAGGCAATGCGAAATAAAAGGCAGAATCTGTCAAAACAGAACAGTTCGTATTGACGAATTTTTAAATGGCACCAGACTTGCTCAAATGAAAATGCTCAAATTGAATGAAAGTTGCGTACATATCTGAGGATCATGCACGTAAATTGGCATAATTTTCTGAGCTTCCTGCAGGGCAGTGGGCTCAGATTCGTGACAGCAAAGAAATCTGGAACTGCGCAGTAATCCAAATCTAGTACTTACTTTTCTATCAACGGCTTAACTTGGCACAACAAAACTCAAAACTAAGATAAGGAGAGGTTGCTACAGTAGTAAACAACTTCCAAGACACAAAATAAAAACAAAGTACTGTAGGTAAAAACATGGGTTGTCTCCCATAAGCGCTTTTCTTTAACGCCTTTCAGCTAGGCGCGTAAAGTGTATCTCAAGTATTATCGAAGGGTGGTACTTCTACAGCGGGGTGTGGGCTCTTCTCAACCAGGCATATTATATTAGATACATAAGTTTTAGCATCTCCCTTTTCATTAGTCTTAGGCGTGCTACTCTCATCAAACAAATTTTCAGGAACAAGCCAAGCATAATTATAAATTTTCTTAGGCATAACAGAAATACTTGCACCAAGATCACATAAAGCATTACAATCAAAATCTTTAACCTTCATCTTAATGATGGGCTCCCAACCATCTTCTAGCTTTTTAGGAATAGAGGCTTCGCGCTCTAGTTTCTCTTCTCTAGCTTTTATGAGAGCATTTGTAATATGATGCGTGAAAGCCAAATTTATAGCACTAGCATTAGGACTTTTAGCAAGTTTTTGCAAGAACTTTATAACTTCAGAGATGTGGCAATCATCAAAATTCAAACCATTATAATCTAAAGCAATGGGATCATCATCCCCAATGTTGGAAAAAATTTCAGCAGCTTTATCACAGTGCAGTTTCAGCAGTTTTAGCAGTTTCAGTGCAGTTTTTCGCGCTTTGCATTAGAAGTGGAAACATTGCTAACACCAATTCTTTTATTAGTATGAGTAGGAGGTGCAGCAACATGTGTAGCATTAGCATTACTAGTGGTGGTAATAGTCCAAACTTTAGCTACATTTTTCTCTTTAGCTAGTTTTTCATTTTCTTCTCTATCCCACCTAGCACGCAGTTCAGCCATTAATCTTATATTCTCATTAATTCTGACTTGGATGACATTTGCTGTAGTAGTAATTTTATCATCTAAATCCTCAGGTTTAGCAGCCATTTTATTAATTAAAGAAGATTGTGATGCAGACATGTATGAGATTCGGGTTTCAGCACTAGCAAGTTTAGTTTGCAACCCCGAGATTTCCCTATTCAGATTTTCAAGTTGATTTCCTATATTCTTCAACAAGGTAGATTGCTCATTCATAATTTTAGTAAACAATTTATTTTGCTCATATTGTGATTGCATAAAACTCTTGGTGGATCTTTCAATTTCTAACATCTTTTCTTCATTAGGTGAAGCATATCTACCATAAGAGTTACCATTAG
Source organism: Lolium rigidum (assembly GCF_022539505.1). NCBI lineage: Eukaryota > Viridiplantae > Streptophyta > Magnoliopsida > Poales > Poaceae > Lolium > Lolium rigidum. The sequence continues at coordinate 4,252 of NW_025901496.1, forward strand.
CAGAGTATGGCCTAGAATCATTGTGATTGTTATTTTTAATGAAATTCACATCAACATATTCTTTTTGAGCAACTAATGACGCTAACGGAACATTATTAGAATTAACATTAGGCCTACCATTCACAAGCATAGACATAATAGCATCAATCTTATCACTCAGGGAAGAGGTTTCTTCGACTGTAATTTACCTTCTTACCTTGCGGAGCTCTTTCCGTGTGCCATTCAGAGTAGTTGATCATCATATTATCAAGAAGCCTTGTTGCTTCACCAAGAGTGATGGACATAAAGGTACCTCCAGCAGCTGAATCCAATAAATTCCGCGAAGAAAAATTTAGTCCCGCATAGAAGGTTTGGATGATCATCCAAGTAGTCAGTCCATGGGTTGGGCAATTTTTAACCAGAGATTTCATTCTTTCCCAAGCTTGAGCAACATGTTCAGTATCTAATTGTTTAAAATTCATTATGCTACTCCTCAAAGATATAATTTTAGCAGGGGGATAATATCTACCAATAAAAGCATCCTTGCATTTAGTCCATGAATCAATACTATTCTTAGGCAGAGATAGCAACCAATCTTTAGCTCTTCCTCTTAATGAGAAAGGGAACAATTTTAGTTTAATAATATCACCATCTACATCTTTATATTTTTGCATTTCACATAGTTCAACAAAATTATTAAGATGGGCAGCAAGCATCATCGTAACTAATTCCGTAAAATTGATCTTTCATGACAAGATTCAAGTAAAGCGGGTTTAATTTCAAAGAATTCTGCTGTAGTAGCAGGTGGAGCAATAGGTGTGCATAAGAAATCATTATTATTTGTGGTTGTGAAGTCACACAACTTAGTATTTTCAGGGTTGGCCATTTTAGCAATAGTAAATAAAGCAAACTAGATAAAGTAAATTCAAGTAAACTAATTTTTTTTGTGTTTTTGATATAGCAAACAAGATAGCAAATAAAGTAAAACTAGCAACTAATTTTTTTTTGTGTTTTGATTTAGTGCAGCAAACAAAGTAGTAAATAAAATAAAGCAAGACAAAAACAAAGTAAAGAGATTGAGAAGTGGAGACTCCCCTTGCAGCAGTGTCTTGATCTCCCCGCAACGGCGCCGGAAAATATGCTCGGTGCGTAGTTGACGTGGGAGTTAGAAATCTTTGTGGTGTAGCTTTTCTTCAGTTCCCGGCAACGGCGCCGTAAAATATGCTTGATGGCGTGTATTTCACACGTTCGTTGGGCAACCCCAAGAGGAAGGTATGATGAGCACAGCAGCAAGTTTTCCCTCGGAAAGAAACCAAGGTTTATCGAACCAGGAGGAGCCAAGAAGCACGTTGAAGGTTGATGGCGGCGGGATGTAGTGCGGCGCAACACCGGAGATTCCGGCGCCAACGTGGAACCCGCACAACACAACCAAAGTACTTTGCCCCAACGAAACAGAGTGAGGTTGTCAATCTCACCGGCTTGCTCGTAACAAAGGATTAACCGTATTGTGTGGAAGATGATTGTTTGCAGAGAAAACAAGAAAACAAGTATTGCGATGAGATTGTATTTCAAGTAAAGAGAATTGGACCGGGGTCCACAGCTCACTAGAGGTGTCTCTCCCATAAGACGAACAAAGCATGTTGGGTGAACAAATTACAGCTTGGGCAATTGACAAATAAAGAGAGCATGACAATGCACATACATATCATGATGAGTATAGTGAGATTTAATTGGGCATTACGACAAAGTACATAGACCGCCATCCAACCGCATCTATGCCTAAAAAGTCCACCTTCAGAGTTATCATCCGAACCCCTCCAAGTATTAAGTTGCAAAGCAACGGACAATTGCATTAAGTATGGTGCGTAATGTAATCAACAACTACATCCTTAGACATAGCATCAATGTTTTATCCCTAGTGGCAACAAGACAACACAACCTTAGAACTTTCGTCACATCGTCCCGGTGTCAATGCAGTGCATGAACCCACTATCGAGCATAAGTACTCCCTCTTGGAGTTAAAAGTAAAAACTTGGCCGGAGCCTCTACTAGAAACGGAGAGCATGCAAGATCATAAACAACACATAAGCATAACTTTGATAATCAACATAACAAGTATTCTCTATTCATCGGATCCCAACAAACGCAACATATAGAATTACGGATAGATGATCTTGATCATGATAGGCAGCTCACAAGATCCGACAATGATAGCACAATGGGGAGAAGACAACCATCTAGCTACTGCTATGGACCCATAGTCCAGGGGTAGACTACTCACTCATCACTCCGGAGGCGACCATGGCGGTGTAGAGTCCTCCGGGAGATGATTCCCCTCTCCGGCAGGGTGCCGGAGGCGATCTCCGGGATCCCCCGAGATGGGATCGGCGGCGACGGCGTCTCGGTAAGGTTTTCCGTATCGTGGCTCTCGGTACCGGAAGTTTCGTCACGGAGGCTTTAAGTAGGCGGAAGGGCAAGTCGAGAGGCGGCACGGGGGCCCACACCATAGGCCGGCGCGGCCGGGGTGGGGCCGCGCCGCCCTAGGGTTTGGCCACCCCGTGGCCCCTCTTCGTCTCGTCTTCGGACTTCCGGAAGCTTCGTGAGAAAATAGGCCTCCGGGCTTTTATTTCGTCCAATTCCGAGAATATTTCTTTACTAGGATTTCGAAACCAAAAACAGCAGAAAACAAAGAATCGGCACTTCGGCATCTTGTTAATAGGTTAGTTCCAGAAAATGCACGAATATGACATAAAGTGTGCATAAAACATGTAGATAACATCAATAATGTGGCATGGAACACAAGAAATTATCGATACGTTGGAGACGTATCAACGTCGGAGACGTATTAGTGTCCACAATGGATGTGGGTATGATTCACAATCTCTAACCCTAGATGTTGTGTTTTATATCTGCTATTTTCTTGGTGGAATTGGTGTCTAGTTGTTCCAAATCGTTTGTAGTGTACTCCTCTTGCATGCTATGAGGCCGATCTAGTCTTAGACATGCTTTTGATTGGAAAACTGCTTATCTCGCAGGGCCGGATTATCCGCCCCTCGAGCCATGCCGGATTATCCGCCCCCAGGGGACACCGGATTATCCGGCCTGGAGCTTCATCGCCGCTGCAGTTTTTGCTTCAATCTATCATGTCTAGATTTGTACCAACTTATAGCATGCTTCTCGAGTATATTACTGTATCTTACATGACTTATGAGCATTACCTTTCCTTTGCTACCCGCCTTTGCTTCTCACAGGTGGTGCTTCTCGGGTGGTCGGAGACGCTCAAGGCATGATCGATCTAGTGACGAGTTTGCACCCAATGCACCTCGCAAGTCCGTCACTTCAAGGCGGAAGAACAAGGAAGTGAGGGAGAACTACAAGGCCATGGACCCAGTCTCTTATTCCGCTATTCGCATGAAGAACTGGTATGAAGATGTCCCAAGGGATGAAGAGATTGAGGGCAGGAGATACTGGTGCATTGAGCAGGAATTCATCTACAAGGACATCTATGAGCCCATGAAGAATCTGAGACCCATGCAAGCTATCGATGTGGACATTCTGGCTGAAAACAATCACTTTGAAGATGCAATCTGGGTAGCTGGAAGGTTGGGTTTGCACTATGGAATGGATGACTGGCTCCACTCACTGCAGTGCCACTCTGCGCCAATTTGTTGGTTTTCTTGGAGTTCCTGTTGATGGGGGTCGTCGCCTTCATGGACCACAACAGACAGATAAGAATGCTCTTGTGCATCTCTATACCTCAGCAGGAAGAATTGGTTTTACTAAGGGGTTGCTTCCCATATACAATCAGCTGCTTCGGTTCTTTCGGGCAACCATTTGCCCAAGTGGTGGTAACAATGATGCTCTCCGGGGAGTCCTTGTGAACCTTATGCACCTCAGCTATAAGTGTGCTCGTGATGGGAATGAGGAACGGAACTTCAATCTTGATGTCATGGACTTTATCTTCCATGAGATCCATGATGCCATGGTCTCCCGGACCTCCATACCCTATGCTCCCTACATTCAGCTTCTCATCAACAACACTGTGGCTGTGGTTGGTGAAGACTTGAGTGGGTACCCTTTGGTGAAGCACCATGTCAAGAAGGCCTACAAGGTTAAGCCAGTCTCTTCAGTTGTACCTGCTCCTGACTCTTTCATGGGTGATGCTCGTTCTAGTGGTTATGCTCCTGCTCGTCATCGTGATGTCCCGGCTATGAGGAAGCAAGTGACCCGGCTTAGTTGGTTCCAGCGCCACATACTTTGCATGAACATTGAGATCCATAAGGAGAACTATGCAGCTAGCCGAGAGTGTTCTGAGATTAAGCATACTTAGGCGGTTATTCTTCACAAGCTCAGTGGTGATCAAGGACCCCCGCCTCAGCCTCCAGCTCACCAGGGTTACAGTGGTTGGCACTCAGCACAGGTTCCATGGAGTGATCTTGATGATTGCCTTCAAAGGTCCAACACCTCTCGCCGTTCCCCGGATGCACCTGACACTGATGAGGAAGAAGAGGATGCGGCGTACGAGTCCGATGATGATGATGCCTCCGAGTGATTCCCATGGGACGTGTAGCATCGCGCTTGTCCCCTTTTCGGCGTCTCGATGCCAAAGGGGGAGAAGTGTTCTATTAGGATTCTCGGGGATTTGCATGGTTTGGGCACAAGCATATGCGTTTATCATTCTTATAATGCTTGTGTTCCCTCTTTATTTGAACTATTTGGTTTGTTTGTGTGCCGTTCAAAACTATGTGCTATGTGGTGTGAGACATTGTTATGGTTTTCGGATTTCTATTTGTTGAGATCAAGGATATTACATTATGTGTGATGCTATATCTCCGCATTATATATCTACACATGGGTATGATTTCTTGCATCCTATCTCAACTTCATATGTGTCAATGTATTTTGTTAGAGCTCATGTTGGATATCTCTTGTGTTGAGGCACCATACTCCTATGTGTTGTGTATTTGTATTCAAATGCAAATTACTTATATGCACACATGTAGGGGGAGTGCCTCTATGTTTTGCCATCATGTTTGTCTCTATAGTGATTCCTTTGCAAATCTGTATATTGTCATCAAACACCAAAAAGGGGGAGATTGAAAGAACATCTCTCACATTATGTTTTGTGTGTTTGATGTCAATATATGTGATACACTAATGTTTGATTAAGTGGTACAGGGATTACATAGATATTTATTCATGTGTGTTGGATTTGATCATCTGTCAAAAAGTTATCAGAAAAAGATTGGCCAGGCCGGATAATCCGGGCTAGATATTGTTGAAATATCTGGCCCCCTGTTTTTGGCTAAGTCTTCGAGGAAAAGCGGCTCAGTATGGGGGCCGGACTTTTGCCCGGATTTTGTCCCGGTATTGTACCAGGGCCGGATAATCCGGGCCGGATATTTTGGAAATATCCGGCCCCCCAAATTTGGCTAAGGACTCGGAAGAAAAGCTTCTCTGCCATAGGGCCGGACTTTTGGCCGGATTTTGTCACGGTTTTGTTCCGCAGGCCGGATTATCCGGGGGGGGCGGATTATCCGGCCCTTACTTAGGCCAGATTATCCGGCCCCCCGGTAGCTGCAACGGCTCATTTTTGAGAGGGGGTATAAATACCCCCTTCTTCTACCTTGGTTGCTTGCTCAATCATTACACAAGAAATCTGCCAAGCCACCTCCATTAGAGCCACCTCAAGAAAGTCAAGATTTGCAAGATCTCCTTCCTCCCCCAACCAAAGCTCTTGATCTTTGGAGATTCGAAGGAGAAGACACCGATCTACATCCTCACCGAAGCGTTCTTCATTTCCCTCTCTTGTTTGAGGGATCTCATGCTAGTGTTCCTATTTGGTTTCCTAGTTGATTTGTTGTTGATGTGTTGTTGTTGATTGTTGTATTGTTACAGATTTGGGAGCCTCCAATTTGGTTGTGGATGTGTGCCCCAACAACTTTGTAAAGGCCCGGTTTCCGCCTCGAGGAAATCCCTTAGTGGAAGTGGGCTAGGCCTTCGTGGCGTTGCTCACAGGAGATCTGAGTGAAGCCTTCGTGGCTGTTGGTTTGGCTTGCGTAGCAACCACACTCCTCCAAACGTAGATGTACCTTCTTGCAAAGGAAGGGAACTACGGGAATCATCTCCGTGTCATCGCGTGCTCCACTCTCGGTTACCTCTATCCCACTCTATCTACTATTGCGTAGCTATACCTTGCTTAGTTGATATCCTTGTCATATAGGTAAATTCACTTAGTTGCATATCTAGAGAATTTACCTTTCGTGTCAAGCCTAAATTGAAAAAGAACTAAAAATTGGTTAGCACCTATTCACCTCCCCCCCCCCCTCTAGGTGCGGCATACGATCCTTTCAAATTGTCCGTCAGCCGGCAAGAACATGGTCGCTGAAGACCATGCATGAGGTGATGACATGCTGCGTGATCATGCACAACATGATCGTTGAGAACGAGCGTCCTGATGGCCGCAGTGAGAACCACTGGGAATTCCAAGGTGAGCTGGTTGCGCCACTTTCTGGAGCTTCATCTTGGCAGGACTATCTACATTGGAATGTAGAAGTCACTGACGAGAACGTCTCCAAACAGCTGCAAACGGATCTGATTGAGCATATGGAAGATGTCCCCCCCCCACCCCCCGCTTATCATTAAGTCCGAGCCGTAGAGAAAGTCTATAGCTTGATAGAAGTAAGAAACAAAGGGCTGGCCATGAAGATCATGCCTAGAGAAATACTATCTTATTTTCATGTTGACTTTTAAAAATTTAAATGTAATAACTATGATTTTGTTGATTTCCTTATTTTGTTGTTTGGAAACTTCATAAATTGATGCAAACGCGGAAATGCGTCGGTCCGCTGGAGCCAGTCCTAGGTGCAAACGGACGCGCGGACAAAAATGGTTTGTCCAGCATCCGCCGCGCGACGCAAACGGACATTTCGGACGTCCGAAATGCGTCGCCGCTGGAGATGCCCAAAATCTAGGATTATTGACGCAGGAGGATGATTAATTATTGGTCCTTCCTGTTTTTCTCATCACCCACAGCCCACACGCCAGAGTCTGAAGAGACGAATATCAGGGTTCTCAGCATAAAACTACCAAATTGATGCTAAATTCCAATTTGCTACCACTTCACACAAAAAATCGCATAAACCTAGCACACTAGTGCAAGTTTTTTTTTCCAATGTGTACTTATCTCAAATTGATGAACAAGAGAGTTAACATTTCTGACTAGAGGGACCCGAGGAGACCAACATCCCATTTGTGAGCCAAATAAAAAAGGACAAGAAATTCTTAAAAAAAAACAAATATCATGGGAGGCATCTCCTTCCTCAGCTTCGGCGCCAGCTATACTGGGACTTAAGGCAGGGCTGGCGCGCGCAGCGCGGCTGGCCACTAGCAAGGGCCGGCGTGGGCGACCTCCTCGTTGGACCCCACCATTGTTGCTCATGCATACTAGATCTGATAAGGTTAGCAATATTTTCGGATTACATCGATGCTTTTTGTACAGATGAATTTCCATTGTTTTGCTCGCGGTTTTTGGTACTCTGCTACTGCGGTGCATCGATCCCCGTTGTTTCGGCGCGCGAGGGGGGGGGGGGGGGCGACATGGACCTCCTCCAAGGCTAGCGCGCGAGGGGCGGAGAGGGCGACCTCTACCAAGGTCGGTACACGAGGGGCGGCGATGGGGATCTTCGTTAGGACCGGCACGGCGACCTCCTCCAGGGGCAACACAGTGACCTCCGCTAGGGGGCAGCGCCGGCGACCATCGGTAGGGGCCAGCAATTTTTTGGATAGTTTTCTTTTTCCAGATACCTTGATTTTTAGATATTTAAATAATTTTAACTTAGAAAGTTGCTCAGATTTAGCCACGTCAATCCTACATGTGGGTCTCACTCAGCAGATTCGCCGTCTCAATTCGTGTTAATTAGTGCACACTGCAAAACAAAACTTACAGTGGAATCAGATTTATGCGAAAAAATTTAAAGTGGTAGCAAATCGAAATTGTAGAACTAAAGTGACAGTTTTTTTTAGGAACTCGGAATATCAAGAATCAAAGAAACAAGAAACATCGACGTACGTCGACCAAACCGCTCCATCGTGTTTTTATGATTTCATTCATTTCAGGCCGTACTCATCTCCAGAAATAGAATAATACTTACGTACTTCGCCACGAAATTCCGGACTCGAGCAATCATACAACGATCATCATACACACGTACACATCGGATTAATTAAGCGGACGATCATGCACGCACAGAAAAATATCACATGCCGGATGGGCCATCCATCCTCCGGCTAATCAAGATCGGTCGGTCTCATCGCCCTGGCTTCGGATAATGGATAGACATAATACGGGATTATAGTACAGACATGGAGGTGATCGGCCCTACGACGCTTTATTATACGGTTGCAGTCCGACGTGGTTTGGCCGGCAACTGATTTGGCGTATGGGGCGCGACAATCATACTGACAGGGACTGAACTCGATGACGCTGGAGTGCTTAACCGAGTTCTCCCTTCATTTATTTAATTCTTATTTTAGATTATTATTAAAGTTAAACTTTATAAAGTTTGACCAAATATTATGAAAAATCGTTAATATCTCCGGTTTTTCTGGTTTTAGGGTTAAGATTTAGTGGTGGCGGCGACATCTTGTTCAATAAAGTTTTCTTGGCTTCATCGACGGTTATTCATTCGTGTTCGTTTTTAAGACGGATGTCAAGTCGGTTTAGGGAGTAACGGCAGCGATGGCTCGCCATCAACACGGTCTGGGATTGAAGATGAAAGGCTTCTCAAGAGTTTTGTTGTAATTTTCATTTTTTGTTGGTATGCTTTGTACTGTTAGATGTTCCTTTTAATGTCAGGATCCTTTTCGCAAAAATATAATAATAAAATAAATGATATTGAAACCTTCACATATTACTTATGTTGTTGGTATGAATGATTTTAATATTTATTCTTGTATTTCTAGTCACATTCTACAAAATTTGATTGATGTCGACTAAACTCGGAACTCGAAATAAAATAAGAACGGAGAGAGTACTCCACGCTAGCGCAATTACGATTTCGTCGCGTCCGTCACTTACACAATGTTGTGCATCGTCTTTGATGAGTTCTTCGTATCATTTATTTTTATTCATGCTTCGGATCAGTACTGACCCAGTGCCAGTACGGTTGTACCGGCCGGCCGGCATGGTCATGAAGTCGTTTTGGACATAGCAGTGGCTGCAGACAATCTTCACGCTCGTACCCCAGTAAACCCGTTTGTCCATTATGGCGATGGCACGTGCACATGCAGGAATGACCGGAGAAATAATGGCATGCATTTTTTTAGAGCAACTACATATTTTATTAATTAAAAAACTACGCTTAGATCCGTAAATAAACGTAGACGCTAATAAACGTAGACACTAACAGACAAACTAGGAGAAAACAAGTGTGTTCTCAATACTTCACATAAAAAATATCTCTAGAATTTCTTGCACTTGTCAAAGCCCGGAGCCGCCGCCAAATTCCAACGCCAACTATACATGCATTGGAATCGACGTCGAGCCTCTACCATTGCCAGATCCAAAACACCATCATCGTCGATGAAGCTTTATAAATCGATGAACAAGCAAGCAACGAGGCACATTTCATTCCCACTGACGAAGTCGAGAAATAACGACAAATCTACCACATGCATACTAACTCCTCGCTCTAGCTCCAGAGCATCCACCTCGCCGGCCCCGGCCCCCAGCATCGCCAAGGATAACGACGAACGCTAGCGACATGCCAAGACAAATCTGAAGAAAGGCCAGAAGACCAAGCCACCGATATGAATGATCGATAAGCACACGATGTCGTCAACACCGAAACATCGTTATGAAGATCAGCCTCTGGTGTAGGAGTAGAGGTGAGACAGATTTATTCGCTCGGGCTCCGTTCTCAGCACCAACGACGCACCAAAGGAGACATGTATAAAGTAGACTAGACCAAAGGAGTGAGGTCCTCCCTCCCTCCTGCCGCTGGAGCGGCAAGCGGAGAGAGAGAAGACTAGCCCTCACGCCGGCGGAGATATGGGGGCGGGAGAGGTTGTATCTGCCTCCTGTCGCAAGATACGAAGGGGCGGGGAGACGTTGTGTAATCAACGGAAACCTCTAAATAATAGCGTCTTATGTTCGTTTGTGGAGGGATATTCCCATTAAGCAGCATTTCTTGCACACAAAATTGGTCTCCGGAACAGCTGTTCAAATTGTCTGAAAAATAATTATGTCCACAACTTTAAGCCGCGCAGAGGGCATCGTCTCATTGTAAAGTGTCACAGGGAAAAGATGAGACAGACGAAGAAATGAGCGAGGAAGAAAGGAAGAGGCCGCAGCAATGGCATCCTCTTCTTCCTTTTGAGTTTTGACCGCGACGCGCACTCGAAATAAAGCTGGGGGCGACACCTCGGTGTGGATCACCTCACCACCACAGGACGCTCATCTCATTCTCACCCACTTCAAAACTGACTGCAAACTTTAGACCTGGCCTGTGACGAGAAGCTGGCCAAGACTTGGTCACTCGCTGAAAACAGACACATATCTCATCCTCACATTGTTTGCATGCATGGCAGACATGATTGGCGCTGAATTCGTTACCACCAAACAAATATTAGTATTGCTGTCTGAATTTTGTCTCTACTGTCATAGGAAAACGGTGTTGCCTTAGTTTCATGCATGGTTCTTATCATAGGTGGAAAGTACACACAGTAGTTTGAATTTCACATGGAAAGATATGAAATGAAGAGGAACATCAACATCCCGAGAACAGAGAGAGAAGCAAAAAAAACTTTCTTTTTCAGAGATCAGCTTCGAAAATGCACATTTTCGGTTATGATTTGAACCGGCACATCAAGAATAGAGGAACATCTTTTTTTGGCAGAGATAAGTTGAGCAAACTACACACTCCATCCATTCAAATTAAATATGAAAAGGAATGAACAAACATGCAGGTAACACAATCAGTACACAAAAACAAAGGAAGCAGAGACTTTTTCTGAGACATCAGCTCAGAAAAATACGCAGTTTCAGTTAAGATATGGACAGGGACATCAAACACCCCCAAGAACAGAGGAATCAAACATTTTTTTGGCAGAGATAACTTGAGCAAACTACACACTTCATCCATCCAAATCAAACATCAAAAATAACGAAAAAAACATGTAGAGGATACAATCAATCCTCTTGAGCATACAGGCGCCCTGTTTGAGTAATAATCCTCTCTAATCAAGCAGTGAGCAGAAGCAGTGACTGCTAGCATTCACCGGCTAATTTTTTTACTTGTACCTATGTAGTTAAGCTTAACTCGGAAGCCAACAAGTGCTACCGCGTTGGCCGCCGTTGGATTTGTAGCTTTGCTCGAACGATGCCGCTCGCGTTGACCTGACTACCAGAAGCAGACGGACGCGGCGGCCGAGGCCGGCGCCGCCTTCCCGGCGGTGGCACGGTGGAGGCGCCCGTAGCGGAATCCCTGTCCTGCCCGGCGAGAGGAGGTGCGGCGGCGGAGCACGGGCGCGGCCCAGCCGAAGCAGAGGCGCAGGCGCGCGCGGAGGCGGCGGAGCCCCGTGGCGGCTGCGCGGCGAAGGCGCCGCGCCCCGGCCCAGACGACGCGGCGCGTGCGCGCGCGCGGCGAGAGGTGGTGGTCGGCGTCGCGGGAGAAGTGGTAGCTCCGGAGGAACAGCTGCCGCCGCTCCACCTGCCGCTCCCACCGCGCCATGTACTCCACGTACGGCCACGCCGCCGTCGCCGCCATCGTAGCCTTCTCCGCAGCAGACGCTGCGGACGGCGCCGCCACTTGCGCGGACATGGCCGCAGGTAGATTCTTGGCCGGCTTGCTGCCTCTGCGCGGCTCTCTCTGTCTTGGTGGAAGCAAGAGGCTAGTAGAACAAGATGCTTAAGCTCAAGCGTACAAGATGCTTAAGCGCAAGCGTGATGAGGAGTGGTGGCAGAGGTTTTCGGTCTGAGGAGGAGTACGGCGAAGAGAGGAGGATTTATAGGGAAGGAGTGGCGGCTGGCTGGCGACGGCGGCGGGAGGAGGAGCTAGCTAGCAGCAGGCAGCTGCTTGGAGGGGAAGGGAGAGGCGAAGCAGTCAGGGGAGATGGTTGGAGTGGGAGGGGGAGGGTGGGCGGCTTTATGCTAAACCTTGCAAGATTTGCTTGCACTTTGGGGGATTAATTTACACCAAGTTTACACGGACAATCATACACTTTCTGCTTGATTGGAAAATGACACTGCTACTTGTAGCTTCTAGTTTGCACCATCATTTTTAGGAGCTGTAGTGGCGTTGTGCTCAAGTGCTTGAGGAGAATATATCAGATATGGGTTGGGCCGGGCCTACCTAGAGGGCACGGGCCTTTGGCGTGCATTCTGCGGGTGATCCTAGTTACGGCTACACCACTGCTTCCTGAGATGGTGGTTCAGCCGCATCGTCTTGAGTTCGCTATGCATCCTTGTGGCGGCGGTTGGATGCTTCATTTAGATGGGTCTCGGCAAAAATTTCGCATGGCAGTAGCCATTGCTAGTGACGATACCCTCCCTTGATGAAGGTATCACCATGAAGATCTTCTTTTTTCTGCCTTGATGGACTTCTTCCCTCTGTGAGAATCCACTTCTCTTGGTGCCCTCATTTGGGGTGTGCTACAATTGTAGTGTCTTTCGAATCACCCTTTGATCTATTCGTTGTCACACTCCTCTAGCAAAACCAGCATGGCTGCTTATACATGTCATTACACTTGGTTGATGGCGCCTGTCCTAATGCCTAGGGGGCTTGCTAGGTCGGCATCATGCCACAGCTGATGCCGACAATTTCTCCCTAACACTTTTGGTTGATGTTGGTTGTTTGGTTAGTGACTAGGCCTCGCTCTAGGGTTGCTGGTGTGTGGGGTATGGGTGAAAGCTTTGCAAAACCTTGGTTTATGCCAAGGAGGATGACATTCTATTGTATCATTCACCTTTAGAGTTCCCTCAGGCAGCAAAGTTAGTGTGTTGAAGGTTTGTTGGTCTGGACATACTTGGTGTCGCTCATGTCATGTACAATAGAAGACAATGCTCCTGAGCCTACATCAAGTTATCTTCGTTTAGATCTCGCGTCCATCCTGTGCAACAGATGAAATACCCCATCAACCTATATAAGGTTATCTTCATTTAGGGCTCATTTGGTTCATACGATTTGTGTAGGATTTGGATCATATGAAAAAATTCCTACATAAGGTGTTTGATCCATAGGAACATATTCCATAAGAACTAATCTTATTGGAATATTATAGTGCAAATCCTACAAGATAAAAGCATTAGCTCATATCTCATGAAAAATCCTTTGCTACAATCAAAGATGCTTCACCTTCTCAGAGGATTCAAATAGTTATGGCATCTTAATCGTATGCCCTTCCTATTCCTATGCTTTTCTTATATTTTGAATCAAAAGAGCGCTTAGATCGGTTTGGCCTTTCTGGTATAGTCCAGTGTTGTTTTTTCTTTGATTGTGTTATAAAGCTGGCACCTCGTATTGATTACGTTTGTTGTAAGGGCATCTTTAGCAACCTGATCCATTTCGAACGCCAAATGTGTCTACTTTGGTCCGTTTGCTAGGCGGGCCCAAGGCCACATTACAGGGGCACACGCCATGTCCGCGGTGGCGCATTTTGTGCCCAAATTAAGGACGCAAATGCGTCAATGCAAACAAACCGGTCACTTTGAATCGTTGGGTTGAGTTTTACCCATTTTCTATGATTATGGACCATTCTATGATTATGGACCATTCTATGATTATGGACCAAAATAGACAAATTTGCTTCGTTTGCATGAGGCTGCTGAAGATGCCCTCCTGGTTGCCATTATAAACCTTCCAACTAAAAACGAGGCATATGCCTATGCCCATGCCCATGCCGTGTCTGCAAACAATTTTCTCCAAAAATACTACTCCCTCCGTCTCAGTTCATAGGATTTGCGCGTATCCCTAGATTAATAATTTGGCCAATATAATATTATTTGTATAATATAAAATTATATCATTAGAAAATAGAACATCTAAACTTTTCTAATGATATATATTTTGTAATACATATGTTGCATTATCATTGTCAAATTTACGATATAGGGACACGCGTAAGTCCTATGAACTGAGACCGAGGGAGTACTGCAAGGGGCAGCAGTGCAATACTCCAGCCTCCTAGGACGGAGGGCCCACCCTTTGGTGTGCCTTTTATACTCTTGTAACCGTTGGATCGGCAGGCACGCAGGCTTTGACCCTTTTATGTTCCTTTTGCCCTCGTGGAGTGCATGCAGAAAGCCTGAAACTAGCGCGTGAAAGCGAGTCTAATGCATGCTCAAATTATTTAGATTGCAGTGTCAGGACACAGATTTAGATTTTAGCAGAACGGAGGAAACGACATTGGCCTCAAGACAGGCACGCTAGCCCTGGCTTCGTACGTGCGTGCGTCCCGGTGTTGGTTGTTAATTTAGGAAGGACGATGGGTCAACAGCGGTCATTATGTCATGGCCGGTACCTAGAGATGGAGCGGGTGGACGAGGGCTGACCAGCAGCTGGACGGACGGCGTGCCCGTACCACGTCGTTCCCAGCGTGCTCCACTTGCTGCAATCGATCTGAAGGGTTTGAATTAATTAATCAACAACAAATATATTTGGTTTACTTTGTAATCCACCTTCCACTTTTCCTCTAAGTTGTACCGTAAAATTTCCCTTAGGCTAGCCATAGTGCTAGAATAAGGTCCCATAAAAATGCTGATGTGGCAGCTAATTAAGTACAAGAGAGGAGATTAGAGTAACACAAAGCTGCTCATAGTGGGGAGTAACTTAGACTAGTCATGTTACTAGTCTAGGTTAGTGTCATGTATTGTGTTATTTATTATGTTGTAGACTCATTTTGTCTTGGGTGTGTGATGTTATGGAAACATAGCTAGTTACCACCTCACTCTCTTTCTTCATTTATTCGCATGTCATGTCACCAAAATGCCTTGAGATGTGTGATGTTACTAGCTATGTTAGACTAGTCACATTGGGAAGTATCATACACTAGTATTATGTACATGATACTAGTTTGTGATACCACCTCCACAATGCATAGTATCATAATATGGTATCATACTTATGTCATATTTAATGTTTTGTAGAATCTCAATGTAAATGTGTGTACATGATGCATTTGTCATGAAGTTTTCTAGGTTGATGTGTCATGATACGGTATCATATTAGGCTGGTGCCAATGCATAGCCTCACTCTCACCCGCCACGTCAGTTTTTTTCCTCACTCTCACCCCACTCTCATCCCACGGTGCCAATGCACAGGCTATAGTGCCAGCTTTACTTCTCTTTCCTCCACGTCAGCTTTTTTCTCTCCTCGATATCAGCATTTCATTTTCAGATTACAACAATATAAATAATGCAAGGAAATTATTTTATTGAACTAAAATTGTTACCGATTACATCATAAGAAAAATTACATAAAAATTTGAAAAGATTACATAAAAATTTGAGAAAATTACATAATCTAGGAATTAGCCCACACATGCTCCATCAAATCATGCTGGAGCTGTGTATACATCGGTGACTCCCTCATTTCGGTGTCCATCTGAATCCTGGCTGCTAGGCTTGGTGGTGCATGGTGGTGTATTGCAGGGCCGACATTTGAAGCAACTGTCTCATAGCTGTTGTCCAAATTTGTACCACGCTCATCGTCGATGATCATGTTGTGCAGAATGACACATGCACGCATGATCAATCCAAGAGTACGCCTCAAGTAGGAGCGTCCCGGAACAGCTAGAATGTTGAACCTTGCCTTCAACACTCCAAAGGCACACTCGACATCTTTGCGATGCGCTGATTGAGCAGCAGTGAACACTCGCTGCTTTTCATTTTGTGGAAGAGTAACACCTTTCATGAACACTGGCCAGGAGGGGTAGATGCCGTCGGCAAGGTAGTAACCATAGTTGTACTCGTGTCCGTTCACCGTGAAGTTCACTATGGGTGCTTCTCCCCTAAGCACATCAGTGAACAACGGCGACTGGTTGAGTACATTGAGGTCGTTGTTGGACCCGGCCACTCCAAAAAAGGCATGCCAGATCCAACGATCATACGACGCAACGACTTCTAAGATTATGGTAGGGTGTTTGATGTCTCCCCTTGTGAATTGACCGGCATGAGCCACTGGGCAGTTCCTCCACTGCCAATGCATGCAATCGATGCTCCCTAACATGCCCGGAAAGCCACGCTCCTCGGCTTTCGCTAACAGACGCTAAGTATCCTCGACATTTGGTTGACGACAAAAGTGTTCCCCGTAACAGGCAATGATGCCTTCACAGAATCTATCTAGACAATCTGATGAAGTTTGTCTAGCTAACTTAAGCCACTCATCTATCGTATCAGCAGCGGCTCCATAAGCTAACAGACGCAAAGCCGCAGTATACTTTTGTTGGGGAGAAAAACCAGCACGGTTGAGAGCATCAACTCTTTGGGTGAAATACGGAGAGTATTCACCCAATCTATCCACAATGCGTAGAAAAAGGGATCGCCTCATCCGATACCTTCGCCGAAAGTAGCTCGGATGATAGTTGCAGTCGTCGGCGAAGTAGTCCTCGAAGAGCCGATCGTGGGCACCCAGATGCGGTGACCCAGCATACCACTGCATGTTGTAGTATACAAGTCGTTGATATGATCTTTGTGAAGGGACTTCCTCACAAATTGCCATATCCCTCAGAGTGGTACAACAGAAACATTGCAGGTCATAACACTCCATACTTTATTACAAACATTTTCTTACAAGTTGGTATTCTCACAGGTCCTATGAGAACACCCTAAGAGACTACTAAAGTACCATTACAACTTATACTAAAGATGAAAAGAGCTCAACAACTTATTTAGGTAAGTTCTACGTTGCTCGGCTCTATGATACTAAGGTATGTTACTACTCCTCCACCTCCGTGTCATCTGGTCCGTAGACTATCCCATAGTCTACGCCTTCCACTCCGCCAGTAAGATCAGGTTCTTCGTAGACCAGTTCGTAGCTTCCTTCTGGTGCCCCATCGTTGATAGCCTCCACTTCGGGATCACAGTCTAGCAAGGGTGTCGAAAGAAAGTGAGTACAGAGGTACTCAGCAAGTTCTAAAAGAATAAAAGGTGTTTGATGCACTAGCTACGACCATTGATCAAGAAATCGCAGGTCAATGCATGTTTTGCAAACATTTCTTCAAAAGGTTGCTTTTATTATGAAAACTATGCCCGTCGGTCTTCACGAGTTGACCGGAACTTCGTGGAGTTCCTTTCTCGCCGCGTTCGCAGCTTCCTTCCCGAACAGGGAGTGACAGCCACAATTTGATACACTCTGCAGAGGTGCGTTACTTTTCCCACAAGAGATCTCACCCTTTTTGCCATCCGCGAGGACTTGCCCCCGTTCACACTTCCTTTGGTGTGAGGCCAGTATAAAGATCCAAGCCCACACCGCCTTCTCCGCGACCGCAAACCCACCCTTTTGTCCACCCGCACACCTCCAGTAGACTTCCCCGATAATACGGCTTTACTCATGGTGTACTTTGGACAATCCTTCATAGATCGGAAGAGATTAACATCACCAATGGATGGGGATTTAAAAGGATTTCCCAACCTATTGCGGCAGTGCCTCCAACACCCCACCGTCTCCCCGATCCGTTGGCGTGCAGAAGGGAAAAGATACAGCTGGCTTTTCCAGAGCCATTATAGATCTCATGGTCAACGCGGTTTGTACGGCGCTAGAATCACTCGGACGGCATTGGTAATTTAATCCTAGGGTGATATAACCCATTGCAATGGAACCTCCACCATATCAACACATACCATGGTTCCATTGCCAGCCACATAGTCATATTCATAGTTGGAAATTAACATTTCATTTGCGATGCAGGAATGATAAGTATATAGCTTTGTATTAAAAGTAGTAGAAGATAATCAAATTGACATGAGCAAGGGTGAACTTGCCTGTGGACTGCGAGATAGTGCAGTTCAATGCAGTTGATGGAACCTGGACCTCGGGTTCTGTAAGAAGCATCATTGTCCGGTAAGGACAATGTTATAAAAATCCAAATAATGCAATCATGGATGTATTATTTTATGTTGAATCCCTTTACCCCATTGAATTATTACAATTTAGGGTTGTATTTAAGATTTATGTCTTTGACGGTAATTTACAATTGATTTAAAAGTATTAATCATTGTAATTCACACAAAGTACAACAATTCAAAGTAACATGAGTTTACTTGGTAATTACCTTAGTCATTCCAAAATAATTTGCAATTATAGAGTTACCTCTATAGTTTTTGGAATAAAAGGGAATATAGTAGTTTTCTGGGAAAAATTCTCTGGTTCAAAAGAGATGACTTGGAATAATAGAATCTCATTTTGAAATGTTTGAAAATAAGTTTTTGAACTTATTTGAGATTTTTCCTTGAATTTTAAATACAAGGAAATAATAATTGAAAATTCCAAGTGATTATTTAAATTCTGAAAATTCATAATTTTGAATTTGTTTCATAAATTCCATTTCATATTTTATTCTGGTTAAGATTTATTTTTCATTCATAAATCCAATTTTTATTGGATTTTTAGAGTTGTTTATGATTTATTAAAATTTGGTAAAGTTTTGATCTTTTATTAATTAGAAAAAGACCAAAATACCCCTTGGACTCATATTGGGCCCAGACCCAATAGACTAACCCAGGGACGGCCCAAATAGGCTGGCCCCCCTTTTGGGTTTGGTGGCGCCGAAGCGGCCCACCACTCTCACTCTCACTCGGCCCTCTTCTCACTCGTCTAACCCTAAACTCTGGCGACCCTGAGGCGATGGCGTCGCCGCCATGGCCGCCGCCCTGCTCCGGCCATCACCGGCCTCCTCCGCCGTGGTCACCTACCGATCTAGAACCGCCTCGAGCAGATCTATCAATCTGTCCGAGCCGTTTCTCTCCTCTCGTCCTCTCCTGGCGAATCGCCTCGGTCTGGATCTCCTGGAGAATCGCCATGGGCGATCTGGTGATTCTCCGACGAGCTCTCGCCTTCGTCGTCGACGTGTGCGCCTCCGAGACCGACCTGGCGCGGGTGCTGCTTGCAGCGCCTGTGCCGTCGTCTCCATGCTGTGCTGCTGTGGTGGTGTTCGTCGGCGTAACGCCGGCGACTTCCCTGGCTTTGCAGCTGCTATGGCCGCGCGGGCACTGCCTCGCCATGCGATGTCTACGTTCCCCCTCCTTTCCTGTAGACAGTGTTGGGCCTCCAAGTGCAGAGGTTTGTAGAACAGCAGCAAGTTTCCCTTAAGTGGATACCCAAGGTTTATCGAACTCGAGGAGGAAGAGGTCAAAGATATCCCTCTCATGCAACCCCGCAACCACAAAGCAAGAAGTCTCTTGTGTCCCCAACACACCAAATAGGTGCACTAGTTCGGCGAAGAGATAGTGAAATACGAGGTGGTATGAATAAGTATGAGCAAGTAGCAACGGTGCCGAGAAAAGTGCTTGGCGTGTAGTTGATGGTGGTGGTATTGCGAGCAGTAGTAACGCGATAGAAACAAGAAACAAGCAGTAGTAACTCAGCGAGTATTTAGGGACAAGGCCTAGGGATTACACTTTCACTAGTGGACACTCTCAACATTGATCACATAACAGAATAGATAAATGCATACTCTACACTTTTGTTGGATGATGAACACATTGCGTAGGATTACACGAACCCTCAATGCCGGAGTTAACAAGCTCCACAATAATGCTCATGTTTAAGTAACCTTTAGTGTAAGATAGATCAACGCTACTAAACCAAGTACTAGCATAGCATGCACACTGTCACCTTCATGCATATGTAGGAGGAATAGATCACATCAATATTATCATAGCAATAGTTAACTCCATAATCTACAAGAGATCATGATCATAGCATAAACCAAGTACTAACACGGTGCACGCACTGTCACCTTTGCACACATGCAGGAGGAATAAACTACTTTAATAACAAATCACTAGAGTAGCACATGGATAAATTGTGATACAACATGCTGCAATCATAAAGAGATATAAATAAGCACCTCACTATGCCATTCAATGAGTAAGTATTCTGTGAAATCTAGCCTAAGAGACCCACACGGTGCACACACTTGTCACCTTTACACACGTGGGACGAGGAGTCTCCGGAGATCACATAAGTAAAACCCACTTGACTAGCATAATGACATCTAGATTACAAGCATCATCATATGAATCTCAATCATGTAGGGCAGCTCATGAGATTATTGTATTGAAACACATAGGAGAGAGATGAACCACATAGCTACCGGTACAGCCCCGAGCCTCGATGGAGAACTACTCCCTCCTCATGGGAGCAGCAGCGGTGATGAAGATGGCGGTGGAGATGGCAGCGGTGTCGATGGAGAAGCCTTCCGGGGCACTTCCCCGCTCCGGCAGGGTGCCGGAACGGAGATCCTGTCCCCCGGATCTTGGCTTCGCGATGGCGGCGGCTCGGCGGTGTTTCGTGGGTTTCGTCAATTGGTATCGGGTTTTCTGATCCAGGGGCTTTATATAGGCGAAGAGGCGGCGCGGAGAGGGCTGACAGGGGGCCACACCATAGGGCGGCGCGGCCCCCTCCGGCCGCGCCAGCCTAGGGTTTGGTGGCCCCGTGGCCCCCTCCGGTCCTTCCCGGGTGTTCTGGATGCTTCCGATGAAAATAGGAACTTTGGCGTTGATTTCGTCCGATTCCGAGAATATTTCGTTACTAGGATTTCGAAACCAAAAACAGCAGAAAACAGAACCGGCACTTCGGCATCTTGTTAATAGGTTAGTTCCGTAAAATGCACGAATATGACATAAAGTGTGCATAAAACATGTAGATAACATCAATAATGTGGCATGGAACACAAGAAATTATCGATACGTTGGAGACGTATCAGCATCCCCAAGCTTAGTTCTGCTCGTCCCGAGCAGGTAAAACGATAACAAAGATAATTTCTGGAGTGGCATGCCATCATAAACTTGATCATACTATTTGTAAAGCATATGTAGTGAATGCAGCGATCAAAACAATGTGTATGACATGAGTAAACAAGTGAATCATAAAGCAAAGACTTTTCATGAATAGCACTTCAAGACAAGCATCAATAAGTCTTGCATAAGAGTTAACTCATAAAGCAATAATTCAAAGTAAAGGTATTGAAGCAACACAAAAGAAGATTAAGTTTCAGCGGTTGCTTTCAACTTGTAACATGTATATCTCATGGATATTGTCAACATAGAGTAATATAATAAGTGCAATATGCAAGCATGTAGGAATCAATGCACAATTCACACAAGTGTTTGCTTCTTGAGGTGGAGAGAAATAGGTGAACTGACTCAACAATAAAAGTAAAAGAATGGTCCTCATAGAGGAAAAGCATCGATTGCTATATTTGTGCTAGAGCTTTGATTTTGAAAACATAAAGAGAGCATAAAAGTAAAATTTTGAGAGGTGTTTGTTGTTGTCAACGAATGGTAGCGGGTACTCTAACCCCCTTGCCAGACAAACCTTCAAAGAGCGGCTCCCATTTTATTTTATTTTTGGATGGCACTCCTTCCAACCTTTCTTTCACAAACCATGGCTAACCGAATCCTCGGGTGCCTCGCCAACAATCTCATACCATGAAGGAGTGCCTTTTTATTTTAGTTTTATTATGATGACACTCCTCCCAACCTTTGCTTACACAAGCCATGGCTAACCGAATCCTTCGGGTGCCGTCCAACAATCACATACCATGGAGGAGTGTCTATTTTTGTTAATTAATTTGGGACTCGGGAATCCCATTGCCAGCTCTTTTTGCAAAATTATTGGATAAGCGGATGTAGCCACTAGTCCATTGGTGAAAGTTGCCCAACAAGATTGAAAGATAAACACCACATACTTCCTCATGAGCTATAAAACATTGACACAAATAAGAGGTAATAAATTTTGAATTGTTTAAAGGTAGCACTCAAGCAATTTACTTTGGAATGGCGGAGAAATACCATGTAGTAGGTAGGTATGGTGGACACAAATGGCATAGTGTTGGCTCAAGTATTTGGATGCATGAGAAGTAATCCCTCTCGATACAAGGTTTAGGCTAGCAAGGTTGTTTGAGGCAAACACAAGGATGAACTAGTACAGCAAAACTCACATAAAAGACATATTACAAGTATTATAAGACTATACATCGTCTTCCTTGTCGTTCAAACACCTTACTAGAAATTATCTAGACCTTAGAGAGACCAATTATGCAAACCAAATTTTAGCATGCTCTATGTATTCTTCACTAATGGGTGCAAAGTATATGATGCAAGAGCTTAAACATGAGCACAACAATTGCCAAGTATCACATTACCCAAGACATTATAGCAATTACTACATGTATCATTTTCCAATTCCAACCATATAACAATTTAACGAAGAGGAAACTTCGCCATGAATATTATGAGCTAAGAACACATGTGTTCATATGAACCAGCGGAGCGTGTCTCTCTCCCACACAAGCATGATGTAATCCAATTTATTCAAACAAAAACAAAAACAAAAGCACACAGACGCTCCAAGTAAAGTACATAAGATGTGGCCGAATAAAAATATAGTTTCAAGAGAAGGAACCTGATAATTTGTTGATGAAGAAGGGGATGCCTTGGGCATCCCCAAGCTTAGACGCTTGAGTCTTATTGATATATGCAGGGGTGAACCACCGGGTGCATCCCCAAGCTTAGAGCTTTCACTCTCCTTGATCGTAGTATATCATCCTCCTCTCTTGACCCTTGAAAACTTCCTCCACACCAAACTCGAAACAACTCATTAGAGGGTTAGTGGACAATAAAAATTAACATGTTCAGAGGTGACACAATCATTCTTAACACTTCTGGACATTGCATAAAGCTACTGGACATTAATGGATCAAAGAAATTCATCCAACATAGCAAAAGAGGCAATGCGAAATAAAAGGCAGAATCTGTCAAAACAGAACAGTCCGTAAAGATGGATTTTATTAGGCCACCAGACCTGCTCAAACGAAAATGCTCAAATTGAATGAAAGTTGCGTACATATCTGAGGATCATGCTCGTAAATTGGCATAATTTTCTGAGCTTCCTGCAGGGCAGTGGGCTCAGATTCGTGACAGCAAAGAAATCTGGAACTGCGCAGTAATCCAAATCTAGTACTTACTTTTCTATCAACGGCTTAACTTGGCACAACAAAACACAAAACTAAGATAAGGAGAGGTTGCTACAGTAGTAAACAACTTCCAAGACACAAATATAAAACAAAGTACTGTAGCAAAATAACACATGGGTTATCTCCCAAGAAGTTCTTTCTTTATAGCCATTAAGATGGGCTCAGCAGTTTTAATGATGCACTCGCAAGAAATAGTATGTGAAGCAAAAGAGAGCATCAAGAGGCAAATTCAAAACACATTTAAGTCTAACATGCTTCCTATGCATAGGAATCTTGTAAATAAACAAGTTCATGAAGAGCAAAGTAACAAGCATAGGAAGATAAAACAAGTGTAGCTTCAAAAATTTCAGCACATAGAGAGGCATTTTAGTAACATGAAAATTTCTACAACCATATTTTCCTCTCTCATAATAACTTTCAGTAGCATCATGAGCAAACTCAACAATATAACCATCACATAAAGCATTCTTATCATGAGTCTCATGCATAAAATTATTACTCTCCACATAAGCATAGTCAAATTTATTAGTTGTAGTGGGAGCAAATTCAACAAAGTAGCTATCATTATTATTCTCATCAAGTGTAGGAGGCATAGTATAATCACAACAAAATTTACTCTCAGCAGTAAGTGGCATCAAAAGACCACTATCATTATAATCATCGAAATAGGAGGCAAAGTATCATCAAAGAAAATTTTCTCCTCAACGCTTGGGGGACTAAAAATATCATGCAAACCAGCTTCCCCAAGCTTAGAACTTTCTATATTATTGTCAACAATGGTGTTCAAAGCGTTCATACTAATATTACTACCAGCATGCAAAGAAGATTTCATAGGTTTTTTAATTTTCGCATCAAACAATCCATGTTTTAAATCAGGAAATAGAATAAGAAGCTCATTGTTGTCCATTATGCCAAACTAGTGTAAACAAGAAACAAAAAGATGCAATTGCAGGATCTAAAGGAAATAGCTTTGAGCACACACACAACGGCGCCGTAAAAATACTTTACCCGAGACCGTAGTATGAGAGCCTTTTTACCTTTCCTCCCCGGCAACGGCGCCGTAAAAGTGCTTGATGTCTACGTTCCCCCTCCTTTCCCGTAGACGGTGTTGGGCCTCCAAGTGCAGAGGTTTGTAGAACAGCAGCAAGTTTCCCTTAAGTGGATACCCAAGGTTTATCGAACTCGGGGAGGAAGAGGTCAAAGATATCCCTCTCATGCAACCCCGCAACCACAAAGCAAGAAGTCTCTTGTGTCCCCAACACACCAAATAGGTGCACTAGTTCGGCGAAGAGATAGTGAAATACAGGTGGTATGAATAAGTATGAGCAGTAGCAACGGTGCCGTAAAAGTGCTTGGCGTGTAGTTGATGGTGGTGGTATTGCAGACAGTAGTAACGCAAAGAAAACAAGAAACAAGCGAGTAGTAACTCAGCGAGTATTTAGGGACAAGGCCTAGGGATTACACTTTCACTAGTGGACACTCTCAACATTGATCACATAACAGAATAGATAAATGCATACTCTACACTTTTGTTGGATGATGAACACAGGTGCTGTCACATTGATGGAAGCCGTTCTTAAAA
>NW_025901497.1:0-16528 GCF_022539505.1 Lolium rigidum
TAGACATGCCTTGGACCCGCATATGTTTCTGTTGTACCACTCTGAGCGATATAATACTAGTGGAACGGTGTTTCATTGGTGTTATATCAGACTTGCATACTACACCATGCAGTGGTATGCCGGGTCACCACAAGATACAGCCCAAGTGTGTTCGATCTGCGGACATGATGATATATGGATAGAGATATTGCAAGCAGGCTTTAGCAAAAGGGCAATGGAAAAAAGAGATGATCTCTTGTTTCTAACTGTCTTGTGTTGCACAGATCACAAGCATGCTTTCATCGTTTAAGCAAGACCTATTTTTTTATAATTTTTTTTATATTATTAACTTAATTTACATAGGGAAAATTAAAATAAAAAGGACTTGGTTATTGTCGTTCTTTGTCTTCCAGAAGAGCCACGACTTGCCCATGGTTGTCCTTCTTGCTATTGCTACCGACGCTCTAGGAGGCAGGTTTTGGCTCAAATGGCGATGGCGAGCGAGGTTGTGGACACTCTGGTGTGGCCGCTTGCCTAAAAAGGCAGGGGACGGAGCCACAATCAATGCCGGCGATAGTCTCGAAGCGCGCGTGCTGTTGATGCCTTCGCAAAAAATGAAGCGGCACATTGATGCAAAATACCAGCACCGCCCTGCTAGCACTCGCAAGCCTGGAAAACGCGAAGTTGGTGAAAACCTCTGGGCGGAAACGGGGTGACAAGCGGGCGGTCCACACCACGTCCATCCGTGCATACGCATTCCAAGCCCGAACTTGGGTCTGGCATGGGTCGGTCTGCGCTCGTTGGTATGTTTACGTCAGGCCAATGAGATAGGTATTACCTATTCTTCCGAGCCACGCTGACCAAAATGAAAAGCCTCTATTCGTTTGCGTTGGAAAATTGAAGATGCCATAAAGTTCTAAGATCCCTGGCAGATTCGTGGTATTTTAATTAGGGCATCATTTAGAGATGCTCTCATCCCATTTTAGAATGCTGCAAAAGGCAACACTCGTAGATGCTTTTATTTTTGGCCGTTCCTGACCACACATTTATATGCGCGGTTTTGCAGCAAAAACCTACAAAGAAAAAAAATTAGGATCCTGTCAGTGGAAAAGTGTCTTTGTGGCTCCCGAGATCTACTGGAATTATATTTAAATATTTTTTAAAAAAATATAGAAAACATTCTAGACATAGTCAATGATGTATCCAACATATATGTAAAATCACAATCATAAATTCCATGTGTTGTGAGCTACATTGACAAAGTATGATAAAAAAAAAATGGAGAGTTAAAAATATGCATACTCAGATTCACAATTTTGTCATTTCTGCTTAGTTCAAATAATATGTATTTATTTCGCTAAAAACAAATATAAAATATTTGAAACTGAGATTTTACAAGTTTGTGTGAACACCATTGGCTATATCTAGATTTTATAAAAAAATTGAAACTCATAATTCATAGATAGTGTTTCTTGGATTTGTTTAAATAGCAGGATCACTATATCTTGGGAGACAAAAGTCTCTATCTAGGTCACAAAGTTCTTTTTGTTTTTTGTTTTTGAGGGAGCAATTTACAAGGCTAATCGTGCCGGACAGTGCGGGCTTGGCCGCATTTAGAAGTATCTCCAGCCGCGTTTCCCAAACCGTCCCCCAAAGCAATTTGGGGCGCGCCGGACCAAAAAAACGTTCCAGCCGCGTCCCCCAAAGCCCATTTTTGTCCGGCGCGCCCCGAGCCCGTCTCCGTCCCACAGGGGACGCTCCGGGCACGCCGGACACAACGAAAAGCGAGGCGAATCGACGCGGGCCCGACGCGTCAGCGGCTCGGAAGCCTAAAACCCCGTCGCCTACCTTTGGTCAAGCGACGTTAATGGCGTCCCTGTTTTCCCAGGCGACGCAGGGACGCGTCTCGTCGTGCATGGCCGCGTGGCCGTCCGCGTCGGGGTTATTGCGTGCAACCACCCCGCTGCCGCCGCTGTACATTAAGACGCCCTACAGTTCGTCCCAATTTCTCACCGCTCCCAAACCTTCTCGTCGCCGCCTCCCCCTCGCAGATCTTCTCCTCGCCGCTCCAAAAATGTCGAGGTCGTCCTCCCGCAAGATCGCCGCGGCGAACGGCTTCGGCCGCGGCAGCCTAACCGTGCCGGAGGCGTGGGCGCTGTACCACGCCCAATATCCAGTCCCGCCGGACATGCGGCTGCCAAGCAGCGGCGGCTGGAAGATGACCGTGAACGGCATTGGTGTCCCGCCGCCGCCGAAGCCGGGCACGGAGCAATGGAGGGACGGCATCAGGGCCGGCGGGCTCAACTCACCGCCGCCGAGCGGCAGGATCCGACGTGGGCGGCGAACAACAACGACGACTGGTGGAAGACGTACTTCAAGGCGAAGTACGACGTCGAGATGCACAGCACCCAGGGGCTCCTCGGTGGGCCCAACAGCTGGAACAAGGACGGTCGCGCCCTGTTCTGGGGCGTTCCGGGGCGCACCCTCGAGAACATCATCCACGGCATCCGCAACGGCGCTCCAAGGTTGGAGACGCCGTCGTCACCGCCACCGTCTCCTCAAGGAGGACCACCGCAATGGCAGCCGAGGAGGACGACGTACTCGTCCTCCTCGCACTCTTCTTCCTCAGGACCGGCGCGATCGACGCCGTCCTCGTCGTACCGCTCGGCGCCCTACACCGTCCCCAAACGGGAGGTGAAGGAGGAGCCGGCGACGCCCGTGAACACGAGGCGTGGCGGCAGCGGCAGCCGGCGGCAGCAAGGGAGGCGCGGCGGCGCCCTCCTCATCCCGAAGCCGGAGGTGAAGGAGGAGCCGGAGGAAGCGTCGCAGGCGGCGCTGATGGCGGAGTACGAGCGGCAGCGGCGGCTCATCGCCAGCAGCGACGACCCCGAGGACTGCCCAGGTCTGCGGGCGGCATTCTTGGGGTCGCTCAACGACAAGGACGCCTGGAGGGGCGACGTCGAGACGGCGATCGCCATGTCCATCCGCGACTCCGGCAAGCCGCTCGTGGACTTCACCGACGACGGCGAGGCAGGACCAAGCGGCTTGGTGAAGGACTAGCCCGTCGACGAGCCCGTCCCCGAGCGCGTCAAGCAGGAGGTCGTCACTGACGAGATGTACAACTTCCAGCAGTACTACGACGCCTCCGGCCGCCGCAAGTACTTCTAGATTAGGTTTAGTTTAAATTTAGTCAAATTTCGTTCGAATCTATGTAAGTTTGAACAAATCTAATAGAATCTCGTTAAGTTTAAAATTTCCGAAATTTTGTTTGGGGGATGCGACTGGGGAGCGACGTCCCCCAAACGCGGCACGAACGAAACAAATCCTCCAAACGCTCAATTCGACACGTTCTGGGGGACACTTTGGGGATGCGGCCGGAGATGCTCTTAGTTGATCGGTCACTGCCGGTGTAGTGTTCTGCAAGGGCCTTGGCTTACCGGGCTAGGCAGCACTGAAACAATCGCTTGAGTCCAGCCTCTTAGCACTCTCACTTTTTTTTTTTTTTTTTTGAGACAGCGCGGGCTTGGCCGAATTTCATGTTCAGAACAAATTGCTTGAGGCCGAGTAAAGGTATAATAATAAAGGTCCATATAAAACGGCCATTTAAAAAGAAACAGCCCAACTCATAGTTCACGAACTCGGTAGGAAATGGGAAAAGTCTCTTTCATGGCGGTTTCTCGTGTCCACTGGGTGCGCTCTGGTTTGTCGACCGGTTAGGTGTTGGCATGGCCATTTGAATAAAAATCAGCCCACCTCATAATTCTCGAAATCACTAGGAAATAGGAACATTCTCAAAGGTCTCTTTTATCGCGGTTTTCTCGTATCCATTGGTCGACCGTTGGGCATCTGCATGTCCGCCAAGTGTCACAACAAAGAACAAAGTGGGATCTATAATATCTGAATTGGAGCAACGCACTAAGACTAGTAACAATGGGAAGTATCATACACTAGTATCATGCACATGATACTAGTTTATGATACTAACCCCACAATGCATAGTATCATAAGATATCTTATCATAGTATTATCTTATTTAATGTTTTATAGAATCTCAATGCAAATATGTGTACATGATGTGTTTGCCATTAAGTTTTCTAGTTTTACGTGCTATGATACGATATCATATTATGATACTCCCTCCGTCCCAGTTCATAGGGCTTACGCGTATCCCTAGGTCATACATTTAACGATGATAATGCAATATATGTATTACAAAAAAATATATATCATTAGAAAGCTTAGATGTTCTACTTTCTAATAATATAATTTTTATATTGTACAAATAATATTATGTTGGTCAAACTGACAACCTAGGGATACGTACGAGCCCTATGAACTGGGACGGATAGAGTACCACTCTCATCTCTCACCTCATTAATTAGTGTGACACATCAGATTTTTGCCAATATAATATGCATGATACTACTTATGATACTTCCATTATGGCTAGTCTAAGGGTAATTCTCTCAACAATGCAAGCATGCCACATCATTGAGTGACCCATATTAAAAAAACTTATATCTAAAAATATAGCTATGCCACATCATCAATTTCTCTTTTTACTTTTATTAGCAGCAAATGATCACTTTCATTTCTTCTAATTAATCAATCATCATTATAAGGAGTCATGCACCATCTCTTCACCTCCCTCACGCACGTTCATCTCTTTGCTCATGTGTCTTCTGATTGTCCACTGACTCATAACTTTGCTTCTCCTCATCTTCCACTCCCAAAAGTCAATAGCACAGACCATGCACAACCTAGGCCTTCGGCTGTTGTAAATGGAACTTCCTCTTCCAAATGGTTTCACTTTTTATCGTCTTCCTCTTCTCCATTAAATCTTCTTAGAAACTGACACACCAACACCTGACCACTTTCTCCCCTCCATGATCTCTATAAGCAGAAATTTATGGAGGCATCTGGACAGCTTACGTTTGAAACTAATGAAGAATTTAACGAGACATATTGTGATATAAAAAGTCCTACTCCAAAGAGGGAATCTCCGGCCATATTGACGAGTGGTGTTCGCTACGATCCAACCCATTTTTTTTCTCCATCACGGTTAGGCATTCATCTACCACGAGTGGTCACTTTTCAAATTTGTCATGTGCCAGACAGTTTGGACGAAGCACGTGAACATTGTTGTTGATGCTTCTCCTATCGCTCTGTGCTATATTGTTGAAACCATCATTGATCGATCAAACCCAATCTACCAGAACTTCTGATGTCTGCTCATTATGGTTTGTCTTCAGTCGAGCAACCCAATCTGCATACTGATTTGATCGAGCTAACAAAGGCTTGCAAACATGTATACTGGACACAAAAGAGGGGGTTAAATAATCACATCACAAGTTATTTCTTCTCCACCATGCAACTAGGTATGTGGCTGTAAAAAATTCCACCAGGTATGCCATGCCAAGTTCTCTCTCCATCCATTTATAAAATTTCTTATTTAGGTGTGCCACAAGTATTATGCAACTCAGTTTTGTATGCGTGTGTTAGCTGGTGAATGTGTTCTGTTCTGTAGTCTTTCTCCAGCTCAAGGTACGAAGATGTGATTGATTCTCAAGAAGTAAAAACATAGAGCTGCAGGGAACAAGCTACACCATCTATTTTGCAACTATGATTTTAAAGGTAAGGGTGTAAAATTCCACATATTTTGGGCTTATGATATATTAGAAAAACCATTACTACCTACTCTATTTTGTGCAATTGTTCTCTAAAATCCATTACTACCTACTCTATTTTGTGCAATTGTTCTCTAAAATTAGTTCTAAAATCTTTCATGCAAGAATTCAGACTTTTTTGTTCTTAATCTTGATAACTATCTTTCTTTTCCCTTTATTTACATGGATTAATTTGGCCTGGACTTAAACTTTTTTTTTCCTTTTGCATCATTAGGGCGCTTTATTGTTTCCTTAGTTTTATGGATGCTTCTTTTATCTGTAAAAATATCTCAAGAGAATTTGACACCGAATATTTACATGTGAAAACATATACTAGAAACAAAAGGGACCAATATAATATGATATAATATGGGAGAGTTACAAGGAACAGATTTAGCCATATGAGGTGTGGAAAAAGGTGATATTTTTCCACAATCTTATACTCCCTCCGGTCCATATTAATGGACTCAACTTTATCTAGATACACATGCATCTAGTCTGAAAATTTAACTAGATACATACGTATCTAAACAAAGTGGAGTCCATATGTATCTAGACAGGTGATGTCTACGCACGCTTCTATTCCTGTAGACAATGTTGGGCCTCCAAGAGCAGAGGTTTGTAGAACAGCAGCAAGTTTTCCTTAAGTGAATCACCCAAGGTTTATCGAACTCATGGAGGTAGAGGTCAAAGATATCTCTCTCAAGCAACCCTGCAATTAAGATACAAGAAGTCTCTTGTGTCCCCAACACACCTAATACACTTGTCAGATGTATAGGTGCACTAGTTCGGCGAAGAGATAGTGAAATACAAGTAATATGGATGATTATAAGTAGTAATTGCAATCTGAAATAAAAATGGCAGCAAGCGAACATGTAGCAGAACTTGTTGGAAACGGTGTTTCAATGCTTAGAAACAAGGCCTAGGGATCATACTTTCACTAGTGGACACTCTCAACAATGATCACATAATTGAATAAATAAATGCTACTCTCAAACACTCTCTTGTTGGATAACAAACACCATTCATTGTGTAGGGCTGCAAAAGCACACCTCAAGCCGGAGTAAACAAGCTCCACAACGTCATAAAGGAATCACACACGATGCACACACTCGTCACCATCACACCGTGGAGAGTGACTCCGGAGTTCATATTAAAGTAACCTCTAGAGTGCATAATAGACAAGAGTAACATCTACATATTCAACTAGATTACAAAGTTCATGATCACATAAAGATCACACCATGGGAGAGAGAGATGAACCACATAGCTACCGGTAGAGCCCTCAGCCTCGGGGGAGAACTACTCGCTCCTCATCATGGGAGATGATACGTCTCAAACGTATCTATAATTTCTTATGTTCCATGCTACTTTTATGATGATACTCACATGTTTTATACACACTTTATGTCATTATTATGCGTTTTCTGGAACTAACCTATTAACGAGATGCCGAAGTGCCGGTTCTCGTTTTCGCTGTTTTTGGATTCAGAAATCCTAGTAAGGAAATATTCTCGAATTGGACGAAATCAACGCCTAGTATCTTATTTTTCCACGAAGCTTCCAGAACACCGGAGAGAGACCAGAGGGGAGCCAGGGCCCCCACACGCCAGGGCAGCGCGGCCAAGGGGTGGGGCGCGCCCCCCTATGGTGTGGCCCCACCAGGGCCCCTCCGAGGCTGCCCTTCCGCCTACTTAAGGTCTCCGTCGCGAAAACCCTAGAGGAATAAGCCACGATACGAGAAAAGTTCCAGAGCCGCCGTCATCGCGAAGCCAAGATTCGGGGGACAGAAGTCTCTGTTCCGGCACGCCGCCGGGACGGGAAGTGCCCCCGGAAGGCATCTCCACCGCCAGCTTCACCGCCATCGCTGTCTCCATGATGAGGAGGGAGTAATTCTCCCCGAGGGCTGAGGGCTCTACCGTAGCTATGTGGTTCATCTCTCTCTTTGTGATCTAGTTGAATATCATCTATGTGTTACGCTGGTGATGTTATTAAAGTAGTCTATTCCTCCTCCATGATGTAATGTTGACAGTGTGTACATCATGAAGTACTTGGTATAGGTTATGATTGTGATCTCTTGTAGATTATGAAGTTAACTATTACTATGATAGTATTGATGTGATCTATTCCCCCTTTCATAGCTGATGTTGACGAGTGTGCATGCTATGTTAGTACTCGGTATAATTGCGTTGGTCTATCATGCACTCTAAGGTTATTTAAATATGAACATCGAATGTTGTGGAGCTTGTTAACTCCGGCATTGAGGTGCTCTTGTAGCCCTACACAATTAATGGTGTTTGTCGTCCAACAAGAGAGTGTAGAGTGGTTTTATTATGTGATCAATGTTGAGAGTGTCCACTAGTGAAAGTATGATCCCTAGGCCTTGTTTCCGAACATCGAATCTCCGTTTATTTACTGTTCTGTTGCATGTTTACTCGCTGCCATATTTTATTCAGATTGCTATTATCACTTATATACATCCATACTACTTGTATTTCACTATCTCTTCGCCGAACTAGTGCACCTATACATCTGACAAGTGTATTAGGT
Organism: Lolium rigidum; assembly: GCF_022539505.1. NCBI lineage: Eukaryota > Viridiplantae > Streptophyta > Magnoliopsida > Poales > Poaceae > Lolium > Lolium rigidum. The sequence continues at coordinate 8,196 of NW_025901497.1, forward strand.
GTGTTGGGGACACAAGAGACTTCTTGTATCGTGATTGCAGGGTTGCTTGAGAGGGATATCTTTGACCTCTTCCTCCCCGATTTCGATAAACCTTGGGTGATTCACTTAAGGGAAACTTGTCATGCTGTTCTACAAACCTCTCGCTCTTGGAGGCCCAACACTGTCTACGGGAATAGAAGCGTGCGTAGACATCAAGCTATTTTCTCGGCGCCGTTGCCGGGGAGGTAAGGTAAAAGGTATTCACATCCTCCGACTACTAAGCTATTTCCTAGCACCGTTGCTGGTGTGTGAGTGCTCGAAGCTATTTCCTTTAGATCCTGCAATTGCATCTTTTTGTTTCTTGTTCACTAGTTAGGCATAATGGAAAATAACAATGAGCTTTTTATTCTATTTCCTGAGTTAAGACATGGATTGTTTGATGCAAAAATTAAAAAACCTATGGAACCTTATTTGCATGCTAGTAGCAATGATATTAGTATGAACGCTTCGAACACCATTGTTGCTAATTGATGCGTGTAATTGACACGTCCGTTGGGAACCCCAAGAGGAAGGTGTGATGCGCACAGCGGCAAGTTTCCCTCAGTAAGAAACCAAGGTTTAATCGAACCAGTAGGAGTCAAGAAGCACGTTGAAGGTTGATGGCGGCGGGATGTAGTGCGGCGCAACACCGTAGATTCCGGCGCCAACGTGGAACCCGCACAACACAACCAAAGTACTTGCCCCAACGAAACAGTGAGGTTTTCAATCTCACCGGCTTGCTGTAACAAAGGATTAACCGTATTGTGTGGAAGATGATTGTTTGCAGAGAAAACAAGAAAACAAGTACTGCAGCAGATTTGTATTTCAAGTATAAAAGAATGGATCGGGGTCCACAGCTCACTAGAGGTGTCTCTCCCATAAGATAAAAGCATGTTGGGTGAACAAATTACAGTCGGGCAATTGACAAATAGAGAGGGCATAACAATGCACATACATGTCATGATAAGTACAAGTGAGATTTAATTGGGCATTACGACAAAGTACATAGACCGCCATCCAACCGCATCTATGCCTAAAAAGTCCACCTTCAGAGTTATCGTCCGAACCCCTCCAGTATTAAGTTGCTAAACAACAGACAATTGCATTAAGTATGGTGCGTAATGTAATCAATAACTACATCCTCGGACATAGCATCAATGTTTTATCCCTAGTGGCAATAGCACAACACAACCTTAGGGGTTTCTGTCACTCCCCCAGGTGTCAATGCAGGCATTAACCCACTATCGAGCATAAATACTCCATCTTGGAGTTACTAGCATCAACTTGGCCAGAGCCTCTACTAATAACGGAGAGCATGCAAGATCATAAACAACACATAGGTAATAACTTGATAATTAACATAACATGGTATTCTCTATCCATCGGATCCCGACAAACACAACATAGAGTATTACGGATAGATGATCTTGATCATGTTAGGCAGCTCACAAGATCCAACAATGAAGCACAATGAGGAGAAGACAACCATCTAGCTACCGCTATGGACCCATAGTCCAGGGGTGAACTACTCACTCATCACTCCGAAGGCGACCTTGGCGGTGTAGAGTCCTCCGGGAGATGAATCCCCTCTCCGGCAGGGTGCCGGAGGAGATCTCCGTAATCCCCCGAGATGGGATTGGCGGCGGCGGCGTCTCGATAAGGTTTTCCGTATCGTGGTTTTTCGCATCGGGGGTTTCGCGACGGAGGCTTTAAGTAGGCGGAAGGGCAACGTGGGGGCCACACGGGGGCCCCACACTACAGGTCGGCGCGGCCAAGACCCGGGCCGCGCCGCCCTATAGTGGCGGCCCCTCGTGGCCCCACTTCGACTCCTCTTCGGTCTTCCGGAAGCTTCGTGGCAAAATAGGACCCCGGGTCTTGATTTCGTCCAATTCCGAGAATATTTCGTTACTAGGATTTCTGAAACCAAAAACAGCAGAAAACGAAGAATCGGCTCTTCGGCATCTTGTTAATAGGTTAGTTCCGTAAAATGCACGAATATGACATAAAGTGTGCATAAAACATGTAGGTATCATCAATAATGTGGCATGGAACATAAGAAATTATCGATACGTTGGAGACGTATCAGCATCCCCAAGCTTAGTTCTCGCTCGTCCCGAGCAGGTAAAACGATAACAAAGATAATTTCTGAAGTGACATGCCATCATAACCTTGATCATACTATTTGTAAACATATGTAATGAATGCAGCGATCAAAACAATGGTAATGTCATGAGTAAACAAGTGAATCATAAAGCAAAGACTTTTCATGAATAGTACTTCAAGACAAGCATCAATAAGTCTTGCATAAGAGTTAACTCATAAAGCAATAAATCAAAGTAAAGGTATTGAAGCAACACAAAGGAAGATTAAGTTTCAGCGGTTGCTTTCAACTTGTAACATGTATATCTCATGGATAATTGTCAACATAGAGTAATATAACAAGTGCAATATGCAAGTATGTAGGAATCAATGCACAGTTCACACAAGTGTTTGCTTCTTGAGGTGGAGAGAGATAGGTGAACTGACTCAACATAAAAGTAAAAAAGAATGGTCCTTCAAAGAGGAAAGCATCGATTGCTATATTTGTGCTAGAGCTTTTATTTTGAAAACATGAAACAATTTTGTCAACGGTAGTAATAAAGCATATGAGTTATGAAAATTATATCTTACAAGTTGCAAGCCTCATGCATAGTATACTAATAGTGCCCGCACCTTGTCCTAATTAGCTTGGACTACCGGATCATTGCAATGCACATGTTTTAACCAAGTGTCACAATGGGGTACCTCCATGCCGCCTGTACAAAGGTCTAAGGAGAAAGCTCGCATTTTGGATTTCTCGCTTTTGATTATTCTCAACTTAGACATCCATACCGGGACAACATGGACAACAGATAATGGACTCCTCTTTAATGCATAAGCATGTGGCAACAATTATTATTCTCATATGAGATTGAGGATATATGTCCAAAACTCGAAACTTCCACCATGAATCATGGCTTTAGTTAGCGGCCCAATGTTCTTCTCTAACAATATGCATGCTCCAACCATTAACGTGGTAGATCTCTCTTACTTCGAGACAAGACGGACATGCATAGCAACTCACATGATATTCAACAAAGAATAGTTGATGGCGTCCCCAGAAAACATGGTTATCGCACAACAAGCAACTTAATAAGAGATAAAGTGCATAAGTACATATTCAATACCACAATAGTTTTTAAGCTATTTGTCCCATGAGCTATATATTGCAAAGGTGAATGATGGAATTTTAAAGGTAACACTCAAGCAATTTACTTTGGAATGGCGGATAAATACCATGTAGTAGGTAGGTATGGTGGACACAAATGGCATAGTGGTTGGCTCAAGTATTTTGGATGCATGAGAAGTATTCCCTCTCGATACAAGGTTTAGGCTAGCAAGGTTATTTGAAACAAACACAAGGATGAACGGTGCAGCAAAACTCACATAAAAGACACATTGTAAACATTATAAGACTCTACACCGTCTTCCTTGTTGTTCAAAACTCAATACTAGATGTTATCTAGACTCTAGAGAAACCAAATATGCAAACCAAATTAGCAAGCTCTAAGTGTTTCTTCATTAATGGGTGCAAAGTATATGATGAAAGAGCTTAAACATGAGCACAACAATTGCCAAGTATCAAATTATCCAAGACATTTTAGAATTACTACATGTAGTATTTTCCAATTCCAACCATATAACAATTTAACGAAGAAGAAACTTCGCCATGAATACTATGAGTAGAGCCTAAGGACATACTTGTCCATATGCTACGGAGGAGCGTGTCTCTCTCCCATAAAGTGAATGCTAGGATCCATTTTATTCAAACAAAACAAAAACAAAAACAAACCGACGCTCCAAGCAAAGTGCATAAGATGTGACGGAATAAAAATATAGTTTCGGGGAGGAACCCGATAATGTTGTCGATGAAGAAGGGGATGCCTTGGGCATCCCCAAGCTTAGACGCTTGAGTCTTCTTAGAATATGCAGGGGTGAACCACCGGGGCATCCCCAAGCTTAGAGCTTTCACTCTCCTTGATCATATTGCATCATACTCCTCTCTTGATCCCTGAAAACTTCCTCCACACCAAACTCGAAACAACTCATTAGAGGGTTAGTGCACAATAAAAATTCACATGTTCAGAGGTGACACAATCATTCTTAACACTTCTGAACATTGCATAAAGCTACTGGACATTAATGGATCAAAGAAATTCATCCAACATAGCAAAAGAAGCAATGCGAAACAAAAGGCAGAATCTGTCAAAACAGAACAGTCCGTAAAGATAGATTTTATTAGGGCACCAGACTTGCTCAAATGAAAATGCCCAAATTTAATGAAAGTTGCGTACATATCTGAGGATCACTCACGTAAATTGGCTTAATTTTCTGAGTTACCTACAGAGAATTAGACCCATATTCGTGACAAGACAAAGAAATCTGTTTCTGCGCAGTAATCCAAATCTAGTATTTACTTTACTATCAAAGACTTTACTTGGCACAACAAAACACAAAACTAAGATAAGGAGAGGTTGCTACAGTAGTAAAAAACTTCCAAGACTCAAATATAAAACAAAAATACTGTAGTAAAAACATGGGTTGTCTCCCATAAGCGCTTTTCTTTAACGCCTTTCAGCTAGGCGCAGAAAGTGTGTATCAAGTGTTATCAAAGGGTGGTGCATCTACAGCGGGGTTTGGAGTTTTCTCAACCATGAAGGAGATATGCCCTAGAGGCAATAATAAAGTGGTTATTATTTATATCTTTATGTTTATGATAAATGTTTATATATCATGCTATAATTGTATTAACCGAAACATTAGTACATGTGTGATATGTAGACAACAAGAAGTCCCTAGTATGCCTCTTAAACTAGCTTGTTGATTAATGGATGATTAGTTTCATAATCATGAACATTGGATGTTATTAATAACGAGGTTATATCATTATATGAGTGATGTAATGGACACACCCAATTAAGCGTAGCATAAGATCTCGTCATTAAGTTATTTGCTATAAGCTTTCGATACATAGTTACCTAGTCCTTATGACCATGAGATCATGTAAATCACTTATACCGGAAAGGTACTTTGATTACATCAAACGCCACCGCGTAAATGGGTGGTTATAAAGGTGGGATTAAGTATCCGGAAAGTATGAGTTGAGGCATATGGATCAACAGTGGGATTTGTCCATCCCGATGACAGATAGATATACTCTGGGCCCTCTCGGTGGAATGTCGTCTAATGTCTTGCAAGCATATGAATAAGTTCATAAGAGACCACATACCACGGTACGAGTAAAGAGTACTTGTCGGAGACGAGGTTGAACAAGGTATAGAGTGATACCGATGATCAAACCTCGGACAAGTAAAAATATCGCGTGACAAAGGGAATTGGTATCGTATGTGAATGGTTCATTCGATCACCGAAGTCATCGTTGAATATGTGGGAGCCATTATGGATCTCCGGATCCCGCTATTGGTTATTGGTCGGAGTGAGTACTCAACCATGTCCGCATAGTTCACGAACCGTAGGGTGACACACTTAAAGTTGGATGTTGAAATGGTAGAACTTGAATATGGAATGGAGTTCGAATATTTGTTCGGAGTCCTGGATGAGATCCCGGACATCACGAGGAGTTGCGGAATGGTCCGGAGAATAAGATTCATATATAGGAAGTCATATTCCAAGTTTGGAAATGATCCGGTGCATTTATGGCAGGTTCTAGAAGGTTCTAGAAAAGTCCGGAAGAAATCACCATGGAAAGTAGAGTCCCGGAGGGACTCCACCTTGCATGGCCAGCCAACCCTAAAGGGGAGGAGTCCAAGGTGGACTCCCTAGGGTGGCCGGCCAACCCCCCTCATGGAAGGGGGGAATCCCACCCCAAGTGGGATTCCCACCTTGGGTAGGTTTCCCTACATATGGGAGGTTTCATTGTTGGGGTCTTATTCGAAGACTTGTTTACCAACACTTGGGGATTTCCACCTATATAATGAGGAGGAGAGGGAGGGGGCTGCCCACTCTTGGCCGCACCACCTAGGGCTGCCCTTGGCCGGCGCCCTAGCCTCCCCTCTCTCCCCAAACCCTAGCGGTATCTCTCCTCCACCACATCCCGCACGCTTAAGCGAAGCTCCGCCGGATTTCTCCACCACCACCGACACCACGCCGTCGTGCTGTCGGATTCAAGAGGAGCTACTACTTCCGCTGCCCGCCGGAACGGGGAGGTGGACGTCGTCTTCATCAACAACCGAACGTGTGACCGAGTACGGAGGTGCTGCCCGTTCGTGGCGCCGGAAGCGATCGTGATCAAGATCTTCTACGCGCTTTTGCAAGCGGCAAGTGAATGTCTACCGCAGCAACAAGAGCCTCATCTTTTAGGCTTTGGAATCTCTTCAAGGGTGAGACTCGATATCCCCTCGTTGGTACCGTCTTCTAGATTGCATCTTGGCTTGGATTGCGTGTTCGCGGTAGGAAATTTTTTGTTTTCTATGCAACGTTATCCTTCAGTGGTATCAGAGCCGTGTCTATGCATAGATGGTTGCACGAGTAGAACACAATGGTTTTGTGGGCGTTGATGCTCTTGTTATCTTTAGTTTGAGTACTTTGTATCTTTGTGGCATAGTGGGATGAAGCGGCCCGAACTAACTTTACATGACCGCGTTCATGAGACTTGTTCCTCGTTCAACATGCAACTTGTATTGCATAAGAGGCATTGCGGGTGTCTGTCTCTCCTACTATAGTGAAGATTCAACTTACTCTTCTATTGACAACACTAGTATCACCGTTGTGGTTCATGTTCGTAGGTAGATTAGATCTTACTCGAAAACCCTAAACCACGTAAAATATGCAAACCAAATTAGAGACGTCTAACTTGTTTTTGCAGGGTTTGGTGATGTGATATGGCCATGATGTGATGATGAATATGTATGAGATGATCATTATTGTATTGTGGCAACCGGCAGGAGCCTTATGGCTGTCTTTAAATTTCATGTTGAGTAGTATTTCAAAGTAGTTGTAATAGTTACTACATGAGGTGAACAACCATGAAGACGGCGCCATGAACCTTGATGCTACACCGACGATGATGGAGAGCATGCCCGTTGATGATGGAGATCATGTCCGTGCTTTGGAGATGAAGATCGAAGGCGCAAAGACTAAAGGGCCATATCATATCACATATGAATTGCATGTGATGTTAATCCTTTATGCATCTTATTTTGCTTAGATCGCGACGGTAGCATTATAAGATGACCCCTCACATTAATATCAAGATAATAAAGTGTTCTCCCCTCGTATGCACCGTTGTACAGTTCGTCGTTTCGAAGCATCTCGTGATGATCGGATGTGATAGATTCAACGTTCACATACAACGGGTGTAAGCCATGTTGCACACGCGGAATACTTGGGTTTGCTTGACGAGCCTAGCATGTACGTGACATGGCCTCGGGACAACGGAAACCGAAAGGTTGAACACGAGTCATATGGATGATATGATCAACATGTTGATGTTCACCATTGAAGCTACATCATCTCACGTGATGATCGGTTTTGGTGTAGTGGATTTGGATCGTGTACCACATAACAACTATGAGGGATGTTGTATTAAGTGGGAGTTCATTAGTAATTAGATTAAAACATGAACTAATTATCATAAACATAGTCTGAGTAGTATTTTGAATTAATTTTGTAGTATTGGCATCCGTTTTCTACCATGCGCTAGTCTTGTAATTGAGATAGAAATACTGTTAAGGGCGACTTCTTTTGGGCTTATAGGCTTGCTTCTAGGTGCCAAACCAACGAAGCCCAAAAGAACTCTCTGCTTATATCTGGCTTATTTTGACCGAGAAGCAAGCTCGCAGTGCAAAACGAGAAACTGGGCGAGTCCAGTTTCCCGAGCTTCTCCCTTACGAAGCCGAACCGGTACATCAACCTGCCCTTGTAGTTGATTGCATTTTACAGCAAATGCCACTCCGAAGTCAACATCCATCCAGAAAAGAGAGAATGAAAAAGAAAAAAAGAAAACTTACCGCATCTTCTCCCGAACGCGACCTCTCGGGCCCGCCGCCGCTCCACCTCTCCACCGCCCCCGACACCGGCCCCGCCGCCGCTCCGCCGCTCCACCGCCCCCGACACCGGCCCCGCCGCCGCTCCGCCGCTCCACCGCCCCCGACGCCGGCCCCGCCGCTCCACCACCGGCGCCCCCGCCGCGGCCTCTCCGCTCGCGGCCCGGCTCCGTGTCGACCTGCTACCGTGACCGCTCCCCTCGCAGCCGGCTCCGCCTCGATCCGCCGGCC
>NW_025901498.1:0-26010 GCF_022539505.1 Lolium rigidum
AGTATTCAAGGCGAAGTTTCATCTTCGTTAAATTGTTATATGGTTGGAATTGGAAAATGCTACATGTAGTAACTCTAAAATTTCTTGGATAATTTGATACTTGGCAATTGTTGTGCTCATGTTTAAGCTCTTGCATCATATACTTTGCACCCATTAATGAAGAAATACTTAGAGCTTGCTAATTTGGTTTGCATATTTGGTTTCTCTAGAGTCTAGATAACATCTAGTATTGAGTTTTGAACAACAAGGAAGACGGTATGGAGTCTTATAATGTTTACCATATGTCTTTTATGTGAGTTTTGCTGTACCGTTCATCCTTGTGTTTGTTTCAAATAACCTTGCTAGCCTAAACCTTGTATCGAGAGGGAATACTTCTCATGCATCCAAAATACTTGAGCCAACCACTATGCCATTTGTGTCCACCATACCTACCTACTACATGGTATTTATCCGCCATTCCAAAGTAAATTGCTTGAGTGCTACCTTTAAAATTCCATCATTCACCTTTGCAATATATAGCTCATGGGACAAATAGCTTAAAAAACTATTGTAGTATTGAATATGTACTTATGCACTTTATCTCTTATTAAGTTGCTTGTTGTGCGATAACCATGCTTCGGGGACGCCATCAACTATTCTTTGTTGAATATCATGTGAGTTGCTATGCATGTCCGTCTTGTCTGAAGTAAGAGAGATCTACCACCTTTATGGTTGGAGCATGCATGTTGTTAGAGAAGAACATTGGGCCGCTAACTAAAGCCATGATCCATGGTGGAAGTTTCAGTTTGGACATATATCCTCAATCTCATATGAGAATAATAATTGTTGCCACATGCTTATGCATTAAAGAGGAGTCCATTATCTCGTTGTCCATGTTGTCCCGGTATGGATGTCTAAGTTGAGAATAATCAAAAGCGAGAAATCCAAAATGCGAGCTTTCTCCTTAGACCTTTGTACAGAGCGGCATGGAGGTACCCCATTGTGACACTTGGTCAAAACATGTGCATTGCAAAGATCCGGTAGTCCAAGTTAATTAGGACAAGGTGCGGGCACTATTAGTATACTATGCATGAGACTTGCAACTTGTAAGATATAATGTACATAACTCATATGCTTTATTACTACCGTTGACAAAATTGTTTCATGTTTTCAAAATAAAAGCTCTAGCACAAATATAGCAATCGATGCTTTCCTCTTTGAAGGACCATTCTTTTTACTTTTATGTTGAGTCGGTTCACCTATCTCTCTCCACCTCAAGAAGCAAACACTTGTGTGAACTGTGCATTGATTCCTACATACTTGCATATTGTACTTGTTATATTACTCTATGTTGACTATTATCCATGAGATATACATGTTACAAGTTGAAAGCAACCGCTGAAACTTAATCTTCCTTTGTGTTGCTTCAATGCCTTTACTTTGATTTATCGCTTTATGAGTTAACTCTTATGCAAGACTTATTAATACTTGTCTTGAAGTACTATTCATGAAAAGTCTTTGCTTTATGATTCACTTGTTTACTCATGTCATTACCATTGTTTTGATCGCTGCATCCACTACATATGTTTACAAATAGTATGATCAAGGTTATGATGGCATATCACTTCGTAAATTATCTTTGTTATCGTTTTACCTGCTCGGGACGAGCAGTAACTAAGCTTGGGGATGCTTGATACGTCTCCGACGTATCGATAATTTCTTATGTTCTATGCCATATTATTGATGATACCTACATGTTTTATGCACACTTTATGTCATATTCGTGCATTTTCTCGGAACTAACCTATTAACAAGATGCCGAAGTGCCGCTTCTCGTTTTCGTTGTTTTTGGTTTCAGTAAATCCTAGTAACGAAATATTCTCGAATTGGACGAAACGAAGACCCAGTGGGCCTATTTTTCCACGGAGCTTCCGTAAGACCGAAGAACATACGAAGTGGGGCCACGAGGTGGCGACACCACGTGGCGGCGCGGCCAAGGGGGGCCCGCGCCGCCCTATGGTGTGGCCCCTCGTCCGGCCCTCGACTTTGCCCTTCCGCCTACTTAAAGCCTCCGTCGCGAAACCCCGATGCGAAAAACCACGATACGGAAAACCCACCGAGACGCCGCCGCCGCCGATCCCATCTCGGGGGATTCTCGGAGATCTCCTCCGGCACCTCGCCGGAGAGGGGATTCATCTCCCTGGAGGACTCTACACCGCCATGGTCGCCTCCGGAGTGATGAGTGAGTAGTTCACCCCCGGACTATGGGTCCATAGCAGTAGCTAGATGGTTTTCTTCTCCTCATTGTGCTTCATTGTTGGATCTTGTGAGCTGCCTAACATGATCAAGATCATCTATCCGTAATTCTATATGTTGTGTTTGTCGGGATCCGATGGATAGAGAATACCATGTCATGTTAATTATCAAGTTATTACATATGTGTTGTTTATGATCTTGCATGCTCTCCATTTCTAGTAGAGGCTCTGGCCAAGTTTTTACTTTTAACTCCAAGAGGGACTATTTATGCTCGATAGTGGGTTCATGCCTGCATTGACACCTGGGACAGTGAAAGAAAGTTCTAAGGTTGTGTTGTGCTGTTGCCACTAGGGATAAAACATTGGCGCTATGTCCGAGGATGTAGTTGTTGATTACATTACGCACCATACTTAATGCAATTGTCTCGTTGCTTTGCAACTTAATACCGGAAGGGGTTCGGACGATAACCCGAAGGTGGACTTTTTAGGCATAGATGCAGTTGGATGGCGGTCTATGTACTTTGTCGTAATGCCCAATTAAATCTCACTATACTTATCATGTCATGTATGTGCATTGTTATGCCCTCTCTATTTGTCAATTGCCCGACTGTAATTTGTTCACCCAACATGCTTTTATCTTATGGGAGAGACACCTCTAGTGAACTCGTGGACCCCGGTCCATTCTTTAATACTCGAAATACAAATCTGCTGCAATACTTGTTTTACTATTTTCTCTGCAAACAATCATCTTCCACACAATACGGTTAATCCTTTGTTACAGCAAGCCGGTGAGATTGACAACCTCACCGTTTCGTTGGGGCAAAGTACTTTGATTGTGTTGTGCAGGTTCCACGTTGGCGCCGGAATCTCTGGTGTTGCGCCGCACTACATCCCGCCGCCATCAACCTTCAACGTGCTTCTTGACTCCTACTGGTTCAATTAAACCTTGGTTTCTAACTGAGGGAAACTTGCCGCTGTGCGCATCACACCTTCCTCTTGGGGTTCCCAACGGACGTGTCAACTACACGCATCAGGAACCTCCACCATATCAACACAATCCATGGTTCCATTGCCCACCACTTAGTCATATTCATAGTTATGAAAATAGTGGTTTTGCTTTTTATGCAATAGTGATAAACATAGTACTTTGCAAGTAATTTGATAAAAATACTCAAATGACATGAGCAAGCGATGAACTTGCCTTTCTTGACTGCAAGATTATGCAGGAAAGGTCTTCGATACGCAATAACTCCAAATTCTGAAATAGCATCATCGTCCAGTAAGGACGATGTTTAAAAGATTGGCAAGGATGCAATAATGCATAAGTATGAGATGCAATCGCTCTAAGCGTGACCTAATCCCGATGATTTAGGATCAGTGGTTTGTAATGATTAGTTCAGGGTGTGTTGCACTTTTAGAGTGATTCACAAACAAGGTTCTTATTAAGGATTGGTTGCTTGATATCATAAACAGGTGTTGTAATATATCATAATAATAATACTAATAGCACACAACAATAACATTTGGTATAACACTAACATGTAATGAATAGTGGTTGATTTTAGCTCTACAAGGCATGGTTAATGATTAATTATCATATACTTCTAAAGAATAACTTTTGAAGAACATGTTCTTTAATAAAGAACAAGTATGATAATTAGGGTTGGTGGGGTTCTATGGCTTTCCATGGTTCTAATTGTTTTTCTGGAGTAAGTAGTAGATGGATCACATCCTCGTTGGATTCATCAGTTACTAGGGCTTGTATGGTTGAATTAAACCTAGTCATCTTAATTACCAATAGTTGCTATCAAGGTGGTATACCTTATTGGTGATAATTGGCTAGGGTTTATAGATCCTGTTAGGTAGGGTGGATGATGATTCCTTATTTTCTTCAAAAGAATAACTTTTGAAGAACATACTTCTTAAGTAATAAGAAGTATTACAATTAAGGTTGTGGTTGTGTAGGTTTTTCTTTTGAATTCATCAAGTGAAGAATAATTGGTTCCTAAATAAGGTGGTTTATAAACACGTTACACTATTAGGGTTTAGTGGAACAGGTTTATGTAATGTAAAATAATAGGTATGGTTGCTATTAGGGTTCTTCACAATGGTGTGATGCTAAATAGGGCTAAATAAGGATGATGACTTTGGGTAATAGGTTCTAGGGTTTACACTTGATTAACCCTACTTGATTATCTAGGTCTGATGAAGATGAACACATGAGATACCTACATATTAGTGATAGGTCTTCTACATTTCAAGTGGCCAAGACAAGTATTTAGTTGCTACTAGGGTTCTATGCTTTGAAAGAAGGTACCATGATCACATGTTCTAACCTAGGGTTTAGGTTAAAAGCAATTTAGGGTTCACATGTAATAATGGAACTAGGGTTCCTAATTGAGTTAGGGTTTTGGTTTCACATGAAATGATAGGGTTGTAATATCATTCCATGTGGAATTTAGGGTTTGTTATTTATCATTTAATTCCATGATTAATAACTTCATGTTAAAGTTGAAGTTATTAATAACTTTGAAATAAAATAATATTGAACTAGGCATTTTATTATTTTTAAACAATTAATAATTAGGGTAATTATTAGTTAGGGTTTAAATCTCTCTAATAAAGATTTAACAAATAATAAATAAATAAAATTAGTTTTCATGTTTTTCTTTATTTATTTATTAGTTTTTTATTTAATTTGGAAGATTTTCCTATTTATAGAATTTTAATTGTATTTAAAATTTAAAGAAAAGGCTTAACCAATAAGTATTAATTAATTTTTTTATTAAAAATAAAAATTATCATTTTATATTTTTTATTGGATAGAGTTTATTTTTAGGAGCATTTTGATATCTTATTTACATTATTCTGAGTTATAATGAATTTTCTACGTATTTATAAAGTTTTAATTTTTGAATTGGAAATAAAATAAAGAAACGGTTTGGTACCGTGGCAGACCTGAGCGCCAGACACTGACCAGTGGGGCCAGTGCCACGCAGGCTGCCACGCGAGTGGAGACTGGTCAAGTTTGACCAGTGTGTTTGACTCCACCGGCGGTTAATCGTCGGCGAGCCCGCGTGCGGCGGCGCCGCCGATTTATGGCGCCACTGGATGCGCGACTACCACAACTCGAACCCCCTCGACACGCTAAGTCGAATGGCGTGGTTGGTTGCTCGAATGGCTCGCCGGAGCATCGCCGGCGACCATCATCTGCGGCGTCGAGCTCCGGCCAAGTGACTAAATAAAGCTAGGATGCATCACAGGAAGCGAGTAAGGGCTCAATCGAAGCGTCTGCTCACCAGAATGCTTCCTGGATGGTCGACGACCTCGATTGTGGTCGGAGACGACTGCAAGCTCAAGATTTCCGGCGAACCCAGGCGAAAGGGAACGCCGAAATTCGCACACCTCCAAGCTCCCCCGGATGCGTGCTTCCGCCCAGAGACTCTACTAGTCGAGGTGCATCCGCTGGACCACCGCACGGTTGCCGGGACGGCTCCAGTCGTCGGCTTCTTCTCCGACTCTGGCGGCCAGTCTATGAGAATGGTGTGAGCTAGAGAGCGTGCGAGAGAAAATGGACTGGTGGAGATGAACAAGGAGGGAATGACGATGCTCCCGACGTTTTTATAGTCCTAGAGGTGGTCTCTGATGTCTACGGGTGCTTCTATTCTTGTAGACAGTGTTGGGCCTCCAAGAGCAGAGGTTTGTAGAACAGCAGCAAGTTTCCCTTAAGTGGATCACCCAAGGTTTATCAAACTCAGGGAGGAAGAGGTCAAAGATATCCCTCTCAAGAAACCCCTGCAATCACGATACAAGAAGTCTCTTGTGTCCCCAACACACCTAATACACTTGTCAGATGTATAGGTGCACTAGTTCGGCGAAGAGATAGTGAAATACAAGTAATATGGATGTATATGAGTGGTAATAGCAATCTGAATAAAATATGGCAGCGGGTAAACATGCAACAGATCAGTAAGTAAACGGAGATTCGATGTTTGAAAACAAGGCCTAGGGATCATACTTTCACTAGTGGACACTCTCAACTTTGATCACATAATAAAACCACTCTACACTCTTTTGTTGGATGATGAACACCACTAATTGCGTAGGGCTACAAGAGCACCTCAATGCCGGAGTTAACAAGCTCCACAACATTCGATGTTCATATTTAAATAACCTTAGAGTGCATGATAGATCATTGCAATTACACCAAGTACTAACATAGCATGCACACTCGTCACCATCACACTATGAAGGAGGAATAGATCACATCAATACTATCATAGCAATAATTAACTTCATAATCTACAAGAGATTACAATCATAACCTACGCCAAGTACTACATGATGCACACACTATCACCATTACACCATGGAGGAGGAATAGACTACTTTAATAACATCACCAGAGTAACACATAGATGAATAGTGATACAAAGCTCATATGAATCTCAATCATGTAAGGCAGCTCATGAGATCATTGTATTGAAGTACATAGGAGAGAGATTAACCACATAGCTACCGGTACAGCCCTTAGCCTCGAGGGAGAACTACTCCCTCCTCATGGGAGACATCAGCGTTGATGAAGATGGCGGTGGTGTTGATGGAGATGCCTTCCGGGGGCACTTCCCCGTCCCGGCGGCGTGCCGGAACAGAGACTCCTGTCCCCCAGATCTTGGCTTCGCGATGGCGGCGGCTCTGGAAGGTTTCTCGTACCGTGGCTTTTCCGTATCGATGTTTTAGGTCAGGGATCCTTAAATAGGCGAAGAGGCGGATTCGGAGGGGTGACAGAGCCGCCACACAATAGGGGGGCACGGCCAGGGCCTGGGCCGCGCCAGCCCCATGTGTGGCCCCCCTGTGGCTCTCCTCTGGTCCCTCCCGGGTGTTCTGGAAGCTTCGTGGAATTCTAAGATGCTGGGCGTTGATTTCGTCCGATTCCGAGAATATTTCCTTACTAGGATTTCTGAAACCAAAAACAGCAGAAAACAACAACTGGCCCTTCGGCATCTCGTCAATAGGTTAGTTCCGGAAAACGCATAATAATGACATAAAATGTGTATAAAACATGTGAGTATCATCATAAAACAAGCATGGAACATAAGAAATTATAGATACGTTTGAGACGTATCAAGCATCCCCAAGCTTAGTTCCTACTCGCCCTCGAGTAGGTAAACGATACCAAGAATAATTTATGAAGTGACATGCTATCATAATCTTGATCAATACTATTATAAAGCATATGAGATGAATGCAGCGGTTCGAAGAAATGGTGAAGACAATGAGTAAACAAATGAATCATATAGCAAATACTTTTCATGAATAATACTTTCAAGACAAGCATCAATAAGACTTGCATAAGAGTTACCCATAAAGCAATAAATTCAAAGTAAAGGCATTGAAGCAACACAAAGGAAGATATAAGTTTCAGCAATTGCTTTCAACTTGTAACATGTATATCTCATGGATAGTTGTCAACATAAAGCAATATAACAAGTGCAATAGGTAAACATGTAAGAATCAATGCACACAGTTGATACAAGTGTTTGCTTCTAAGATAGAAAGAAGTAGGTAAACTGACTCAACAATAAAAATAGAAGAAAGGCCCTTCGCAGAGGGAAGCAGGGATTAAATCATGTGCTAGAGCTTTTTAAGTTTTGAAATCATATAGAGAGCATAAAAGTAAAGTTTTGAGAGGTGTTTGTTGTTGTCAACGAATGGTAATGGGTACTCTAACTACCTTATCAACCGGACTTTCAAGAGCGGCTCCCATGAAGGACGTTATCTCTACCAAGCAAGGTAGATCATCCCTCTTCTCTTTTGTTTACACATGTATTTTAGTTTCATTATTGATGACACTCCTCCCAACCTTTTGCTTACACAAGCCATGGCTAACCGAATCCTCGGGTGCCTTCCAACATTCACATACCAGGGAGGAGTGTCTATTTGCAAAATTAAGTTGCTTACTGATAGATCAGGGCAAAGCATGTGAAGAGAATTATTAATGCAAGTTGTAATTAATTGGGGATGGGAACCCCATTGCCAGCTCTTTTTGCAAAATTATTGGATAAGCGGATGAGCCACTAGTCCATTGTGAAAGTCTGTCAAAAGTAAATGACAAGATCGAAAGATAAAACACCACATACTTCCTCATGAGCTATAAAACATTGACACAAATAAGAGATAATAGCTTTTAAATTGTTTAAAGGTAGCACATGAAGTATTTGCTTGGAATGGCAGAAAAATACCATGTGGTAGGTAGGTATGGTGGACACAAATGGCATAGTTATTGGCTCAAGGATTTGGATGCACGAGAAGAATTCCTCTCAATACATGGCTAGGCTAGCAAGGTTGTTTGAAGCAAACTCAAGTATAAAACGGTGCAGCAAAGCTTACATATGAACATATTGTAAGCATTATAAGACTTTATATTGTCTCCTTGTTGTTCAAACACCTTAACCAGAAAATATCTAGACTCTAGAGAAACTAATCATGCAAACCAAATTTTAACAAGCTCTATGTAGTTCTTCATTAATGGGTGCAAAGTACATGATGCAAGAGCTTAAACATGATCTATATGAGCACAACAATTGCAAAGTATCAAATTATTCAAGACATTATACCATTTACTACATGCAGCATTTTCTGTTTCCAACCATATAACAATGAACGAAGCCGTTTCAACCTTCACCATGAACATTAAAAGTAAAGCTAAGAACACATGTGTTCATATGCAACAGCGGAGCGTGTCTCTCTCCCACACAAGCATGATAGGATCAGATTTTATTCAAACAAAACAAAAATAAAAGCACACAGACGCTCCAACTAAAGTACATAAGATGTGACCGAATAAAAATATAGTTTCAAGAGAAGAAACCTGATAATTTGTCGATGAAGAAGGGGATGCCTTGGGCATCCCCAAGCTTAGATGCTTGAGTCTTCTTGAAATATGCAGGGATGAACCACGGGGCATCCCCAAGCTTAGACTTTTCACTCTTCTTGATCATATTGTATCATCCTCCTCTCTTGACCCTTGAAAACTTCCTCCACACCAAACTCAAAACAAACTCATTAGAGGGTTAGTGCATAATCAAAAATTCACATGTTCAGAGGTGACACAATCATTCTTAATACTTCTGGACATTGCTCAAAGCTACTGGAAGTTAATGGAACAAAGAAATCCATCCAACACAGCAAAAGAGGCAATGCGAAATAAAAGGCAGAATCTGTCAAAACAGAACAGTCCGTAAAGACGAATTTTTAAGAGGCACCAGACTTGCTCAGATGAAAATTCCCAAATTGAATGAAAGTTGCGTACATATCTGAGGATCACTCCCGTAAATTGGCAGATTTTTCTGAGTTACCTACAGAGAATCATACCCAAATTCGTGACAGCAAGAAATCTGTTTCTGCGCAGTAATCCAAATCTAGTATTGACTTTACTATCA
This sequence comes from Lolium rigidum, assembly GCF_022539505.1. Lineage (NCBI taxonomy): Eukaryota > Viridiplantae > Streptophyta > Magnoliopsida > Poales > Poaceae > Lolium > Lolium rigidum. The sequence continues at coordinate 9,677 of NW_025901498.1, forward strand.
AAGACTTTACTTGGCACAACAATGCAATAAAATAAATATAAGGAGAGGTTTCTACAGTAATAACAACTTCCAAGACTCAAATATAAAACAAAATTGCTGTAGTAAAATAAACACATGGGTTATCTCCCAAGAAGTTCTTTCTTTATAGCCATTAAGATGGGCTCAGCAGTTTTAATGATGCACTCGCAAGAAACAAGAGTTGAAGCAAAAGAGAGCATCAAGAAGCAAATTCAAAACAAATTTAAGCCTAACCCACTTCCTATGAAAAGGAATCTTGTAAATAAACAAGTCATGTAGGCATAATGCAACAAGCATAGGAAGACCAGACAAGCGCAACTTCAAGATTTTCAGCATATAGAGAGGTGTTTTAGTAACATGAGAATTTCTACAACCATATTTTCCTCTCTCATAATAACTTTCAGTAGCATCATGAGCAACTCAACAATATAACTATCAAATGAAACATTCTTATCATGAGTCTCATGCATAAAATTATTACTCTCCACATAAGCATAATCAATTTTATTAGTTGTAGTGGGAGCAAATTCAACAAAGTAACTATCATTATTATTCTCATCATCAAATATAGGAGGTATAGTATAATCATAATAAACTTTATCCTCCATAGTAGGTGGTACCAGAAGACCACTATCATTATAATCATCATAAATAGGAGGCAAGGTATCATCAAAGAAAATTTTCTCCTCAATGCTTGGGGGACTAAAAAGATCATGAAAACCAGCTTCCCCAAGCTTAGAACTTTCTATATCATTATCAACAATGGTGTTCAAAGCGTTCATACCAATATCATTGCTACTAGCATGCAAATAAGGTTCCACAGGTTTTTTAATTTTCGCATTAAACCATTCATGTCTTGACTCAGGAAATAGTACAAAAAGCTCACAGATGTTTTACATTATGCCTTACTAGTGTTTAACAAGAAACAAAAAGATGCAATTGCAGGATCTAAAGGAAATAGCTTCGAGCACTCACACACCGGCAACAGTGCTAGGAAATAGCTTAGTAGTCGGAGGATGTGAATACCTTTTACCTTACCTCCCCAGGCAACGGCGCCTGTAAAAGTGCTTGATGTCTACGGGTGCTTCTATTCTTGTAGACAGTGTTGGGCCTCCAAGAGCAGAGGTTTGTAGAACAAGCAGCAAGTTTCCCTTAAGTGGATCACCCAAGGTTTATCGAACTCAGGGAGGAAGAGGTCAAAGATATCCCTCTCAAGCAACCCTGCAATCACGATACAAGAAGTCTCTTGTGTCCCCAACACACCTAATACACTTGTCAGATGTATAGGTGCACTAGTTCGGTGAAGAGATAGTGAAATACAAGTAATATGGATGTATATGAGTGGTAATAGCAATCTGAATAAAATATGGCAGCGGGTAAACATGCAACAGATCAGTAAGTAAACGGAGATTCAATGTTTGGAAACAAGGCCTAGGGATCATACTTTCACTAGTGGACACTCTCAACTTTGATCACATAATAAAACCACTCTACACTCTTTTGTTGGATGATGAACACCACTAATTGCGTAGGGCTACAAGAGCACCTCAATGCCGGAGTTAACAAGCTCCACAACATTCGATGTTCATAATTAAATAACCTTAGAGTGCATGATAGATCATTGCAATTACACCAAGTACTAACATAGCATGCACACTGTCACCATCACACTATGAAGGAGGAATAGATCGCATCAATACTATCATAGCAATAATTAACTTCATAATCTACAAGAGATTACAATCATAACCTACGCCAAGTACTACATGATGCACACACTGTCACCATTACACCATGGAGGAGGAATAGACTACTTTAATAACATCATCGCAGTAACACATAGATGAATAGTGATACAAAGCTCATATGAATCTCAATCATGTAAGGCAGCTCATGAGATCATTGTATTGAAGTACATAGGAGAGAGATTAACCACATAGCTACCGGTACAGCCCTTAGCCTCGAGGGAGAACTACTCCCTCCTCATGGGAGACATCAGCGTTGATGAAGATGGCGGTGGTGTTGATGGAGATGCCTTCCGGGGGCACTTCCCCGTCCGGCGGCGTGCCGGAACAGAGACTCCTGTCCCCCAGATCTTGGCTTCGCGATGGCGGCGGCTCTGGAAGGTTTCTCGTACCGTGGCTTTTCCGTATCGAAGTTTTAGGTCAGGGATCCTTAAATAGGCGAAGAGGCGGAGTCGGAGGGGTGACGGAGCCGCCACACAATAGGGGGGCGCGGCCAGGGCCTGGGCCGCGCCAGCCCCATGTGTGGGCCCCCTGTGGATCTCCTCTGGTCCCTGCCGGGTGTTCTGGAAGCTTCGTGGAATTCTAAGATGCTGGGCGTTAATTTTGTCCGATTCCGAGAATATTTCCTTACTAGGATTTCTGAAACCAAAAACAAGCAGAAAACAAGAATCGGCCCTTCGGCATCTCGTCAATAGGTTAGTTCCGGAAAACGCATAATAATGACATAAAATATGTATAAAACATGTGAGTATCATCATAAAACAAGCATGGAACATAAGAAATTATAGATACGTTTGAGACGTATCAGTCTCCAACGCTCTCCCGCCGGTGGTAGCGGTCACGATGCCGCGGTGACTTCGGCACACGATTTGGGCGCGAATCTTGGCGGTACAGGATGGGGTGGACCCGAGAGAGGTTGTAGGCAGCTCTGGCTTGGTCGTTGACGTCCGCGCTCGTCCCTATCGACGACGGTGAGGTGGCCGGCGAAGTGGTGCACGCCTTCACCGTGTCGTCCATGCGCAGGAGGAAGAACGAAGACGATGCCCCACGAATCGGTGTGCTGGGCTAGTGTTGGGCTGCGGTTTGGGCCAGTGCTGGGCTGTGGTGTTGGACTGCATCGTGGGCTACACGGCCAGGTGAGCCCCTTTCTGTTTTCTCTTTTATTTTCTGTTTACAATTCTGTTTTTAGTTTCTATTTGAATTTCACATTTGAATTCTGTTATTTTTACAGGTTTCTCAATTGTTAATTTTATCAAGATTTAATATCCTGACTATTATGTTATTATTCTACTTGAACAAGCATTTTATATGAGTTTCTATTGCATACTTGTGATCCTTATTCAAAATGTTAAATATATATGAGTTGATACTCTAATTTTTGGTTTTCTTGTGAATTAAATCTATTTGATATTAGTAGAGTTGAGTATTTCTATTATGAGTGTGTTATAAATTATTAATAGGGTTTAATCTCACATCTGAGGATTTAACTCTATACATATCATTTTATGTGAGAACTTATTTATTGATTAAGTCTTGTGGTTAAATTATAATCCCTACCAAAGTTAGCATTAGTGTTGTATTTTTAATAACATCCAAGAATACTAGAGTAGATATTACTCTCCTCAAGGTTGGCTTTAATTATAAAGATAAGTGTTTGATCATCAAATAGGATGTTGATATAAGATGTATCACAAGGGTTTTACTTAGGTTCAATAATTGAGGCTTAAGATTTTAATAATGTGCCATACTAGGTTTCTGATGATATTTATCTAATGGCAATTGGTTGGAATCTCAATTGTGGCATGGGTTTATATTATGATCACCATTGTGATACATAAACTAGGGTTGAGATTTAATTCTAGGTTATAGAGATGAGATGACACCATATTGCATGTGCTAGGGTTTAATCTCCCCTAACCATGATAAGGTGGTTACTTGCTGAATATTTCATGTGCTTCCCTAATTACTAAGGATTTGAGAATTGGTTTTATCTTCTACCAAATAACTTATATTATTACCCCCAACTTATCATTAAATTAACTATATTGATTATAGTTCTTTTTATAGTTAACTTTGTCATATGGATGTATGGTTTCTCACCATATGAAGTATAGGGTTTAACTTATCCTCACATGCCTCAAGAGCATGTTCATGGATTAAGCTTGATCCACTTGTTCTTAATATCTCTACCTCAAGTTCTTAGGGTTTATGATCATCACTCAATTTATAATGATCAAGGTTTGGCTTCCTAGGGATCTCTCATTAAATGGGTTCTTACTTCCATGATCAAGCATGGGCTTGATCAATCAAGGTATAGCACTTCTAATTTACCTTCTTGTATGGGACTACTATGGTTGCCTTATTAGTTTATATCCCAAGAGAATGCCTGAGATATTCTGCTAGGGTTCTATTCAAACAATGATGATATGGTCATCTGGTATATGGATAGTTCTCTCCCTCACATTCAAGTGTTGCCTCAACTACTTGAGTGTAATACCATAGCTTGGGCTCTCTTATAAAGGAATGGTTATTCTAGGGTTTATGGTGTACTCACAATATCTCAATAGGTATTAAGTCTAAAACTCCACTTGGCTATCTTGATTGAGTTAATCTCCTCCTTACTTTATCAATTCATGGATATGGTATTATTCCATGTGATATTAGGTTATCTCACCACTCCAAGGGAAATGGTTTACAACCTAATACTTTAGTTCAAAGGTTGTCCTTTGTTCATTAATAGGTAAGGCTAGGTTTAGAATAAATGGTCTCTCTCATATGGGAAGGCTTGAATAATACTCTAGGGTTCCTCTTGAAGATAATGTTGTGATCATATGGATATTTATATTCAAGATTTGCCTCAAGGTTTGTCATTGCTTCCCTAAATAAAATAGGACTCTCACCTCTTTAGGTTTGATGTAAAACTATTTGGAATAGAGAAGAATATATATATTTCTAAAGTTGATCTCCTTGTCATGATTCCATGTTTTAAGTGGAATCAATACCATGAGGTGTATGGTAGGATCATGGATTAGTTTTAAGATATGGAAAAGATAAGTGAAGAATGGTTTCTTCATTTTATTGTTACTTGATTTACCATTGAATTGGTGTTAATATGTTATGGCAAAGAATACCATGTTGTGATCTTAAATAAGATCAAGTAGTTGATCCTTGATTCATATGTTCTGACAAGGATTACCATATTATAATCTTTTATAAGATCAAGCAATTGATCATTGAGTAAAGTGTTGTTGTGTTGATTATTAGTTCCATTTGATCAACCCCCTTACATCAAATCATCTCTACCCATAACAAGGTTTTAACAAAATCACATTGAGCTACTTCAATTCCACCAAGATCAAGTGAAACTTCAGTTACTACGACTGTTTTACTTTAAAGCGCGAAAATTCCCCAGATTTTCTATGCATGAATGCAATGCACACATCTGTTTCCTCTATTTTTGTAACCCCATTACCTGGGATATTACAATATATAAAGCCGGGCCTAGGGCCTTCTGTTTAAAAAGAGTAAGAAACAATTTTCTTGACCCAGAGGAACATTGGTTTTGTGATGACTCATGTGAATATATTCTAGCACATAGACCTTGGTTTTACACTTTATGTTTGCACCAATATTATTGAAGTATTATGTGTAATATAGATTTTTTCCACTAGTCTAGCACACAGACCTTGTTTTACACTTTATGTTTGCACCAATCTTATTGAAGTATTATATGTATTATAGGTTTTTTCCACTAGCAAGTATTATTTTGTCTTCGACACTGTCCATGAATGCATTGATTAATTTGTTACCAGTTCTTGCATGCCTATAATAACCAGGGTTTTGTAATAAAGAACACGTCATACACACCCCTTGTGTGTGTGGAAAATTGTAGTGAATTCTTTTATGAAGTTCTGTGGTAGTAGAGTCGCTTATTTTCCCAAGAGACACCACTTTTGTGAGTTTATTTGCGGAAGGCTTGATAGGCAATATTCACAACTGTTGGTTGTCAATTTTTCGTAGATTATTGCTCTAAGTAATCTTTCTTCGCTCGCTTACGACATGCTATTTTTTCCATTCATTACCCTTGAGGATCAGTCGTGGTCTTCTAGACTCTACCAAGAGTCTGGACGAATTTGTTGCTCCATCCAAATGTGTAAAAGATCATAGTCGTACTTAAAAGCCGAGTACTCTACCATTGAGTTAGCAACCCAGATAAGAAAAGATCTTAGATACGATCGAAATCGGAATGGAATAATATAGATTCATACAGAGGAAAATGTTCTCTATTGATGCAAATGTTGTACCTAGAGGATAGAGGAAGAGGGAAAAATCGAAATGAAATGTCCTTCAAGTCGCACGTTGCTTTCTACCACATCGTTTTAAACGAAGTTTTACCATAACAAACATTCCTCTTTTCATTGCAAAGTGGTATAGAGAATTGATCCAATATGGATGGAATCGTGAATAGTCATTGGTTTAGTTTTGTGTATACTAATTCAAACTTGCTGTATATGGAGTAATATGGATAAAAGAAAGTAAGTTTTTATTGGGAAAGCCTCCGATCCTATTTATTTAAGCCCATATTATATCATATGAATGAAACATAGTTCGAAAAAGACGACCCTTGAGGATCAGTCGTGGTCTTCTAGACTCTATCAAGAGTCTGGACGAATTTGTTGCTCCATCCAAATGTGTAAAAGATCATAGTCGCACTTAAAGCCGAGTACTCTACCATTGAGTTAGCAACCCAAATAAAAAAAGATCTTAGATACGATCGAAATCCAAAAATCAATGGAATTACACCGCCCGCTTCTGTCAAAACATTGAATTAGCAAGACATCAAAAGAAAGAATTTATCGACCATGAAAAACACTCAAATACCAAAATGAACAGGTCCTGTTAAATTCCACTAAGGTTAAAAAAAGAACGACCCCAACCAACCACGATGGCAAAACGCTCCTTTTTTTAGCTATTTTTATTTTAATAAAAAAATCTTGTATGAAAATACATGCAAGAGGAACACCCTTATCATTTGAGCGAAGTGTAGGCAGAAAAATATAAATATGCAGTAAGGTCTATTGAACAAATAGAATTTGTAGATAGATAGGTCTATTTGTTCAATAGACCTTTGTAAATGGAAATACAATGGTAAGAAAACAAATTAGATAGAAAAAGTAAATAAAATAGGGGCTTATATTGGATTGGCACGACATAAATCCAAATAGGACTAAGAAGGAGGTACATGAATATCAATGAACCCCATTTTTGCAATTGCTCAGGATACCCTCTTTTAGCTGCTAGGTCTATTTCTTTCTTAGTTCAAGATCCCTCTTACTAACTGGAATAAAAGAATTAGTAGATCTGTTCCGCCCAAAATGGGAATGGACGCTAGGGTTATGAACTTATAATCATGGAATCAACTCGATCATCAGATTATAAGTTCATTCCATTTACATAGAAATCCCTACGTCCTTACATTCTATTTAGGATTAGGAATAGGTGTAATCACATTAGGAGCAAAAAAAAAAACATATTTTCTGGGATACTATGGGTGTCACACTTCTAGCTTGCAGACCTAATCTGGAGATGGAGGTCTTCACAACCACGGGTTGAGTTTTAGTGCCTAGGTATATGTGCATGACTTGTTTTATTGACATTATCGTGTTTATTTCTATGTGTATCCCAGAGAAGAACATAACTGAGACTTGAAGAAAAGTCGGGTACTTGTAGAGGAGGAAGGTATGGAGTCAAGTACTTTCCAAGTTTGTTCAATCTGGTTCAATTGCATTTAAACAAGTAGGAAAAGGCTCACGTGGGCCAAGCATGCATCGTGGAATTGGTAGATCAACTTCTTCTATATATAAAGGATGAAGATGTTACCAAAGCGATCACAGGTCCGGTAGTAGCCAGGCGGTTCTCGGTGCCACATTATGTATTGTTCAATTCTCGCTGTACATACTAGGCATTGGAGGCACTGGGAATTTATTCAGAAGGGCCACTGCATGATTCAGCTAAGCTTGAGCAGGCAGGTCTAGTATAAGGCGAGCTCCTTCCAGTGGAGCCAAAGTTTGTATCTGCTTCTATCACTTCTGGAGAGAGCAGTAGAATTTCTTGATAAAAACAAGAAAATGCCACCTTGACTATGAAGAACAATACCAATCCCTCCGCTGGCGGACTTCGCTTCACAAGGTCATGCATCAAGGGTGAACATATCCCTCTGTACTACCAAGCGGGGGAGTACTCCGGCTGCACCGTGTGCAAATTGTAACCGTGGGATGTGTCAACAAGGGACAGGACAGGACTGAACTTGTTATGATCTGCGGGCACTTCCCTTGTTTCTTTTGCAAAACGACCCAGTGAAATGTTCACCTTGCAGCCAGAAACCCCCCAGATTTATTCTCTCGTCCCGTTGAATATAGAAACCAAAATACAGTAAGATTCAAAATCGAGCTACGTTCTCTCAAACCTCGGAGGCCTGATGCATGCGGCGCATCGAATTGGACCTCACTGGGGTCATATCCTCGAGCATCAGACCAGCCCTGCTGTCCTATGCGGCGGTAGCGACAAGGCTAATCTGAATTTGGAACCAGGCATCGAACATCCATTATTTCACGAGGACCCCTTATTTCTCTGGGTCTGAAATTACCTTCAGTTTTCAAGACATAGTAGGTTTGTTCGTTTTTTTAACACAACACGGCGCTTTCTCTAGTATTTAAAAAGACTAAACTGGTTTCCTAGTCTTCTAGCCACCGGTACATCAAACCTTTCATCGTCCTTGATCTAGCCTTCATCGCTCTTCGACTGTTCCGTCGTCCCGCAAGTGCCAAACTAGGCCAAGCCCAACAACCTCGCAAGGAACATGAACTCACACCCCTCCGCATCCACTCCACCCCGCTCCCACCGATCATGAGATGCGGACGGACGCCGCCCTAGACGACGGCGAGATGTGGAGGGACGCCACCCCAGGCGACAACGCGGTCCGGAGGGAAGGGACTTAAACGACTAAGCCTGGAGTGGGTCTGTGGTGCAGCGCGCTCTCCGTGACAGAGGCCAGTGGCAGTCGAGACCCCCTTGCTCACGCACTCTCTCCGAGGGAGTCATCCTCCACTGCCTCCCGAAGCAGGGCGCCGACAAGCTCCGACGGTCCGAATCAAGACCTCTCCCAATTTGCCGCTTACCGAGCTGAACGCCACTCGGCAAACAATCATCTGCAAAATGGCACAAGTAAATATTCGTCTTCTCGGGAGCCAACTGAATTGCACTTTGGACCAGCTTAAAAAAATAAGAATTGGAATTTTAATCAAATTGTACGACCTCTTTTTTCCGAAAAAGTTCACCGATCCATAAAAAATCATCAACAACAATACAAAAAAATCTTTAAAGTAATAAAAATATATAAATAGGTCATTGAACCACCTAACTATTACATACACTTGAGTTAGCTGAAGGCGCGCCGCTGTGTCCTCGCGATCCTCTCACTTGAGGTGGGCAAAGCTTGTCGTAGTGAAGTTTGTTATCATCGTGCTAATGCCCCAACCGAATAACACACCAGGCAGCAACCATCACCAACAATAAGAATTTTAGATCAGAAGAGTTAGACCTGCAACCACACGTTAACATCAGAACCAAATTTTACCGTAACACTTCAATTGTTTTCTAGGATAGGGTCGAAGCTAACCATAGTTCCATTTGTTTATTTAATTGTTTGGCCAAACAAACATGTACAATACTTTCCCCTTCGAAGCATCATATGTTTCTCCTCTGGTCGACGTTCTTCTCGACGTTCCATTTATAGTTTTATTTTACTGCTATTTTCGTTTTTAAAGCCTCCTTTCTATCAATTTGTTATGATACTTTATTTTGCGTAGTTTTTGCTCAAACCTTCCTTCATATTTTTTTTTTGTGAATGGGTGATTTTGTATTTTTTCAGACAAAAATAATATGAATACACATGTGCCATTATCTTGATTTGAACTACTCCCTCTGTCCTAAATTAGTTGTGGTAGTTTTGGTCATATTTGATTACAGATGTATCTAGATATATTTTATCGTATAGATTTTCTTATTTTGAAAAAAAGTTACGGCAACTAATTTGGTAGTGAGGAAATAGGAAAAAAAATTTATTGACGCATAAGAACATTGTTTTTGTGCGAGGCTCATGTGAGCTCTGTGAATATACTCTAGCACATATGCCTTGTTTTACACTTTATGTTTGCACCAATACTATTTAAGTATTATGTGTGTAATATACTGTAGACTTTATCCATTAGCTAGTACTCCATCTTTGCCAAAATATAGACATTTGTTTTTTCAAAACTTAAACGATATAAAGTTTGATCAAGTATTTTTAAAAATATATTAACATTTAGAATACCAAATCAGTACCACTAGATTCATCGTAATGTATATTTTCTTGCATTTAGTATCGTAGATAAATATATTTTTCTAATGTACTCTGTCAAAGTTGATGATGTTTGATTTTTCAGATAAAAACTTATATGCATTATATTTATATTATGGTAAGGAGGGAGTATGATGACCCACAAGTATAGGGGATCGCAACAGTCTTCGAGGGAAGTAAAACCCAATTTATTGATTCGACACAAGGGGAGACAAAGAATACTTGAAAACCTTAACAGCGGAGTTGTCAATTCTGCACCTGGAAACAGACTTGCTCGCAAGAGTTTATCAGTAGTAACAGTTTTATAGTAGTAACAGTAGTGAAATAACAGCAGCAGAGTAACAAAGACAGCAGTAGTGATTTTAGTAAACAGCAGGATTAAAATACTGTAGGCACGGGACGGATGACGGGCGTTGCATGGATGAGAGAAACTCATGTAACAATCATAGTAGGGCATTTGCAGATAATAATAAAACGGTATCCAAGTACTAATCAATCAATAGGCATGTGTTCCAATTATAGTCGTACGTGCTCGCAATGAGAAACTTGCACAACATCTTTTGTCCTACCAGCCGGTGGTAGCCGGGCCTCAAGGGAAACTACTCGGATATTAAGGTACTCCTTTTAATAGAGTACCGGAGCAAAGCATTAACACTCCGTGAACACATGTGATCCTCACGTCACTACCATTCCCTCCGGTTGTCCCGATTTCCGTCACTTCGGGGCCATTGGTTTCGGACAGCGACATGTGTATACAACTTGCGGTAAGACCATAAACAATGAATATCATGATGAAATAATAACATGTTCAGATCTGAGATCATGGCACTCGGGCCCTAGTGACAAGCATTAAGCATAACAAGTTGCAACAATATCATCAAAGTACCAATTACGGACACTAGGCACTATGCCCTAACAATCTTATGCTATTACATGACCAATCTCATCCAATCCCTACCATCCCCTTCGGCCTACAGCGGGGGAATTACTCACACATGGATGGGGGAAACATGGCTGGTTGATGGAGAGGCGTTGGCGGTGATGGCGGCGATGATCTCCTCCACTTCCCGTCCCGCGGAGTGCCGAACGGAGACTTCCGGCTCCCGAGACGGAGTTTCGCGATGTGGCGGCGTTCGGAGGGTTTCCGGCGACTTCGACTTCTCCCCGTGCGTTTTTAGGTCGAGGCCGATAAATAGTCCGAAGGAGGGCGGCGGAGGCCAGCCGAGGGGGCCACACCATAGGGCCGCGCGGGCCCCCCTAGGCCGCGCCGCCTTATGGTGTGGGCCCTCGGGCCTCCACTTGAATTATCCTTCCGGCTCCGTCGCATTCTGGGAAAATAGGGCCTTTCGTCAAAATCCCGAGGTTTTTCCCCGAAAGTTGATTTCGCACAAAAACGAGACACCAGAATCAGCTTCGCTGAAAACAGCGTTAGTCCGTGTTAGTTGCATCCAAAATACACAAATTAGAGGCAAAACAATAGCAAAGTGTTCGGGAAAGTAGATACGTTTTGGACGTATCAACTCCCCCAAGCTTAGCTTATTGCTTGTCCTCAAGCAATTCAGCTTAACAACCGAGCGATAAAAGAACTTTCCCGAACACATTTGTTCATATGATGTATATATTCTCATGATATGGCTAATACTTAAGCAAGTGCATAATAAGATACATGCAAATAAGATCATCTAACAGCTTATGTCAATCATGAAGAGGTACCAACAATTAATAATAAGCATCATGAATCATGTATATAAGCAGGATTGCAATGTTCATAAGAGAGTATGATAAAGTGGTATCTCGCTTTGCCCGTATTTGATCGGCAAAACATAAATGCCCGGGCACCTCTGGAGTTCATAGAAAGACTAGAAGTAGTGATTGTCAAAGATAAAAGCATCAAAGTTATACCAAAATCAATCATATTTTGAGACAAGCATAATATACTAAGAATGACAGTTGTGCTCTCAAGAAAATGCTCAAAGAAAGGATGGAGACACAACATAAAAGTAAAAGATTGACTCTTCGCAGAGGGAAGCAGGGATTAACATGCGCTAGAGCTTTTCATTTGTAAAGCAGGGGTAAAATTATTTTGAGAGGTGTTTGTTGTTGTCAACGAATGGTAATGGGTACACCAACTACCTCGCCAACCGGACTTTCAAGAGCGGCTCCCATGAATTATTTGCATTTTTATGTGGCACTCCTTCCAACCTTTCTTACACAAACCATGGCTAACCGAATCCTCGGGTGCCTGCCAACAATCACATACCATGAAGGAGTGCCCTTTTAGTTTAGTTTTATTATGATGATGACACTCCCCTCAACATTTGCTTACACAAGCCATGGCTAACCGAATCCTTCGGGTGCCGTCCAACAATCACATACCATGGAGGAGTGTCTATTTAAGTTAATTAATTCGGGACTGGGAATCCCATTGCCAGCTCTTTTTGCAAAATTATTGGATAAGCGGATGTGCCACTAGTCCATATGAGAGTCCGTCAAAAGTAAATGACAAGGTTGAAAGCTAAACACCACATACTTCCTCATGAGCTATGAAACATTAACACAAATTAAGAAGCATTTTGAAGATTTTAAAGGTAGCGCATGAGAATTTACTTGGAATGGTTTGAAATGCCATGCATAGGTATTTATGGTGGACACTCTGGAATAACTTGGTTTTCATGTGTTTGGAGGCACGAGCAGCGTTCCCGCTCAGTACAAGGGAGCGACAAATCAAGAGAGCAGTCACTGTCATAATCATGCTTGCGGCAAAATAAATTAACTGAGGCATAAAAGTGATACAAGAACTCTGAAGCAATGTAAATCATTGAGGCTTAATTGACTTTTTGTTCAGTCATATGCATGCGTGAGCATGTGCCAAGTCGATATAAATGAATTATTCAGAGGAGGATACCACAATGCCATACTTATGAATAAAACAATGCAAGCAAACATCCATGACATGCTACTCATATTAATAAATTGGAGCTAATCATGAGAGATCATGAACTACTAGACTTTCTTAAGTAACATATACCTCACATGAACCAACTAAGCATGCTCACATGGATGAGTATATGTACAAAAATGAAAACAAATAGAGTTCATACCAGCCTCTCACCACAATCAGATTGTCGTAGATCGTCATTATTGCCTTTTCACTTGTGTAGCTTGGATAATATGAAACGAAAACCACGCTCCAGCCACCGAAGACCATTGAACTCATAATGAACTTTACAAACCAAAGAAGAACAGCAAATATTTTTGGTGTTTTCGAATTTGAGAACAAGAACAAAAGAAAACAAGCAAACAAAGCAAAATCTTTTGGGTTTTCTTATAGCAAACTAGCAATAGCAAATAAAGCGAAACAAATGCAAGAAACCAAGATAAACAAATGATGAAGAGAAACAACAGAAATATTTTTGGTCTTTTTGTGTTTTGGGAAAGAAACAAAGTGAAAGCAAGAAATAGCAAACTAAAAGAAACACAGAAAAGCGAGATGGCAGAAATCTGCCAAAACCTGACAGCAGTACAGAAATCGATTTTTACAAAAATCTTACGTTGCTCAGCTCGAAAAGTGTTCAACTAATGAAAGTTAGATAACAACCTGGGGAACATGCACAAAAATTGGCTTCGCAAAATAACGTTCTGGCTGTGCGCACGAATTTTTACGGTAACAGTTCAGAATCTGTTTTCAGGCAGCACTTCCCCAAATATCATCTTCCTCTCATTAGAAAACCACTCAAAGAGACTAAACAAGTATGTACAAGTATCCAGCAACCATGATATGCAAAGAATGAGTGATGCCGGTATACCTCCCCCCAAGCTTAGGCTTTTGGCCTAAGTGGAGTTCAACCCCATCGAGGGTCTGGGTTCCACGCCGGTGGATCATACATGGAGTAGTCGTAATAAGGTACCGATGCAGAAGAAAAACGTGGAGGCTCCTCATGCCCAATGTGTTGATGCGAAGAGCTTGCTGCATCTGACGACGAGTCGAGGTGTTCCTCGACCTCATCCGTGTTGTCTCGTGCACGATGGCTTCCTCCCTCGATGTATGCATTAACCGCACTTTCCGTGACTGACCAATCCTCCCTGGAATCAAGGTTAAACAGAGAAGGTGCAGGCAATCCTACTAATTTTTCAACTTTCTTAGTCCTTGTCCAAGATTTCTTGTAAAATGTTATTCTGTAAGACAGGTTTCCTAAATTAGATGAATCAGAAAGAAATTCATGTTTAATCATGGAAGCTATGTCAAGTTTCTCCATGGGGAGCTGAATATCAAGACGGTGAGGTCCTACATTATGCATAGCTAATAAGCGAGAGGCGATGAGACCCCCACAAATTCCTCCCCCTCACGGTTAGTGGCAAGTCTGTTGGCTATTAAAGCTCCCAAGTTATAAGTCCTATTACCTTGCAATGCAGCAGCTAGAAAGGCTAGATCCGGGATAGTTATTTTACCTCCATTCTTTCTTGCTAGAACGCATTTGGTAATGAAATAAGCAAAGTAACGAATAGCTGGGAAATGAATACTACTGATTTTACCATCATCCTCTGAGAAGCTTCTTCCATGACAAATCATCTTGAAGAGGTCCAAGAACTCTTGCGGCGATCCCTTTATCTTCTCGCATGATCCCCATTGCGGCACTCGATTGCCGCACAAAAATCACCGAATGGCAAGTTGACAGCTTTATTATAAATTTTGTACCGAACCATGGGGTTAGATCGTGACCAATTGAATTTAAAATCCTGCACTACCGACATAGTCAGTTTCACATATTGGCATGGTTCCCCATCAACAAAATCATCCAATCCTGCACGAGAGATTAAACTTTGAACGTCCTGCAAGATCCCTGCACTTCTCATGAAATCTGCACACGGATAGTAAGTGGGATATACTCCTTCTTCTCGGTGAACTCTCATGACCTGTGGCACCTCCAACTTATGTTGGTTGAGTTGGTGCCTACCTCCTTCCATTTTCTGAAATTTTCAACAAACAATATAAAACTTGATTTGGTGACATATAATTGAGGGAAACTACCATAGAAACTTGCTAGAGTACTAATCATGCATCAAAACTAGTTTCTACCACTTAGAACAAACATGCAAGCTCACTAAACATGTTACCTACAAGCAGCAAAATATTCAAGATATACTCAACCAAACAAAATTCTATTTGGATAATCGAAGGAGTCACATACCGGAGAGCAAATGTGCCAAATTTCAGACAGAAATCTAGGCTGAGCAAAGAGATCGAAAAATCCTGAGCTCTTGAGAAAAAACGTGAATGAGAGAAAGTTGGTTCGAGTTTTTTCGGGAGAGAGAAGATGCTGGAAGAAAGAGATGAAGTAGTGGGGCAAGGAGGGGCCCACACCACAGGGTGGCGCACCCCCCTCCTTGGCCGCGCCGGCCTGTGGTGTGGCACCCTGTGGTGCCCCACAGGTCATCCTCTGGTGCTCCCAGGTGCCTCGTCGAAAAATAGGACCAACGGTGTAATTTTCGCGAATTTTTGAAAACTTTGAAAAATGCACATTTCGGGTATTAAGTTTATTATCACTGGCCAGGAATTTTTTTGAAATCTCTAATCAACTAAGGAACTTTGCAAATTAAAAGTGCTACAGCAACTAAAGCAAGTGGAGGAAGAAAGAGATGTTGTTTACCTCCTCTATGCATATAAAAGGTATTTGTTAACAAGGTTGATCAAGTCTTGCCACCAAATAAATTTTACATAGCATATGAAGAAATAAACCTCAAATCAATCATGTTACCTTGAATTGTATTTATATGGATCCAATCACAAGAGTTTGATATTCTTCTTTAGGCTCATATATAGGACAATCGATAGTTCCAACTTTGATAGTTCTCACATCAGAAATAGTATTAACTCCGCACGCTTTTTCAATCCTCTTGGGGAAATAGACGGTGTGTTCCTTATCATCAACATTGAAAGTAACCTTTCCTTTATTGCAATCAATAACAGCCCTCGCGGTGTTAAGAAAAGGTCTCCCAAGAATAATAGACATATTATCATCTTCGAGCATTTCCAACACAACAAAATCAGCTTAATATCAAGCGGCTTATTAGTAACTTGAACAGGAACATCCTCACATATACCAACAGGAATAGCAGTAGATTTATCAGCCATTTGCAAAGATATATCAGTAGGTATCAACTTATCTAAG
>NW_025901499.1:0-23478 GCF_022539505.1 Lolium rigidum
TAAATTGCTTGAGTGCTACCTTTAAAATTCCATCATTCACCTTTGCAATATATAGCTCATGGGACAAATAGCTTAAAAACTATTGTGGTATTGAATATGTACTTATGCACTTTATCTCTTATTAAGTTGCTTGTTGTGCGATAACCATGTTTCTGGGGACGCCATCAACTATTCTTTGTTGAATATCATGTGAGTTGCTATGCATGTCCGTCTTGTCCGAAGTAAGAGAGATCTACCACCTTAATGGTTGGAGCATGCATATTGTTAGAGAAGAACATTGGGCCGCTAACTAAAGCCATGAATCATGGTGGAAGTTTCAGCTTTGGACATATATCCTCAATCTCATATGAGAATAATAATTGTTGCCACATGCTTATGCATTAAAGAGGAGTCCATTATCTCGTTGTCCATGTTGTCCCGGTATGGATGTCTAAGTTGAGAATAATCAAAAGCGAGAAATCCAAAATGCGAGATTTCTCCTTAGACCTTTGTACATGCGGCATGGAGGTACCCCATTGTGACACTTGGTTAAAACATGTGCATTGCAAAGATCCGGTAGTCCAAGCTAATTAGGACAAGGTGCGGGCACTATTAGTATACTATGCATGAGACTTGCAACTTGTAAGATATAATTTACATAACTCATATGCTTTATTACTACCGTTGAAAAAATTGTTTCATGTTTTCAAAATAAAAGCTCTAGCACAAATATAGCAATCGATGCTTTCCTCTTTGAAGGACCATTCTCTTTACTTTTATGTTGAGTCAGTTCACCTATCTCTCTCCACCTCAAGAAGCAAACACTTGTGTGAACTGTCCATTGATTCCTACATACTTGCATATTGTACTTGTTATATTACTCTATGTTGACAATTATCCATGAGATATACATGTTACAAGTTGAAAGCAACCGCTGAAACTTAATCTTCCTTTGTGTTGCTTCAATACCTTTACTTTGATTTATTGCTTTATGAGTTAACTCTTATGCAAGACTTATTGATGCTTGTCTTGAAGTACTATTCATGAAAAGTCTTTGCTTTATGATTCACTTGTTTACTCATGTCATTACCATTGTTTTTATTGCTGCATTCATTACATATGTTTACAAATAGTATGATCAAGGTTATGATGGCATGTCACTTCGTAAATTATCTTTGTTATCGTTTTACCTCGCTCGGGACGAGCGTAACTAAGCTTGGGGATGCTTGATACGTCTCCGACGTATCGATAATTTCTTATGTTCCATGCCATATTATTGATGATACCTACATGTTTTATGCACACTTTATGTCATATTCGTGCATTTTCTCGGAACTAACCTATTAACAAGATGCCGAAGTGCCGCTTGCTGTTTTCTTCGTTTTTGGTTTCGTAAATCCTAGTAACGAAATATTCTCGGAATCGGACGAAATCAAGACCCGTGTTCCTATTTTCACCGGAAGCATCCGTAACACCCGAGAGCCGCTGGAGGGGCCCCGTGGGCCCCAGATGATAGGGTGGCGCGGCCTGGTCCCTGGCCGCGCCAGCCTATGGTGCCGCCGCCTCTTCGACCCTCTGACGCTGCCCTTCCGCCTATTTAAAGCCTCCGTCGAGAAAACCCTGATACGAAAAACCACGATACGGAAAACCTTCCAGAGCCGCCGCCATCGCGAATGCAAGATCCGGGGACAGGGAGTCTCCGTTCCGGCACCCTGCCGGAGCGGGGAAGTGCCCCGAAGGCTTCCCCATCGACACCGCTGCCATCTCCACCGCCATCTTCATCACCGCTGCTGCTCCCATGAGGAGGGAGTAGTTCTCCATCGAGGCTCTGGGCTGTACCGGTAGCTATGTGGTTCATCTCTCTCCTATGTACTTCAATACAATAATCTCATGAGCTGCCTTACATGATTGAGATTCATATGATGATGCTTGTAATCTAGATGTCATTATGCTAGTCAAGTGAGTTTTACTTATGTGATCTCCGGAGACTCCTTGTCCCACGTGTGTAAAGGTGACAAAGTGTGCACCGTGTGGGTCTCTTAGGCTATATTTCACGTAATACTTACTCACCGTTATGAATGGCGTAGTGAAGTGCTTATTTATATCTCTTTATGATTGCAATGTGTTTTGTATCACAATTTATCTATGTGCTACTCTAGTGATGTGTTATTAAAGTAGTTTATTCCTCCCGCACGTGTAATGGTGACAGTGTGTGCATCCGTGTTAGTACTTGGCGTATGCTATGATCATGATCTCTTGTAGATTGTGAAGTTAACTATTGCTATGATAGTATTGATATGATCTATTCCTCCTACGTGGCGTGAAGGTGACAGAGTGTGCATGCTATGTTAGTACTTGGTTTAGTCGTGTTGATCTTTCTTGCACTCTAAGGTTATTTAAATATGAACATTGAATTGTGGAGCTTGTTAACTCCGCATTGAGGGTTCGTGTAATCCTACGAATGTGTTCATCATCCAACAAGAGTGTAGAGTATGCATTTATCTATTCTGCTATGTGATCAATGTTGAGAGTGTCCACTAGTGAAAGTCTAATCCCTAGGCCTTGTTCCTAAATATCGCTATCGCTGCTTGTTTACTCGTTTTATCTGCGTTACTACCGCTGCGTTACTATCGCTGCGTTACTACTGCTTGTTTACTCGTCCCGGGCAAAGCACTTTTCTCGGTGCCGTTGCTACCGCTTTATTTATACCACTTGTATTTCACTATCTCTTCGCCGAACTAGTGCACCTATTAGGTGTGTTGGGGACACAAGAGACTTCTTGCTTTGTGGTTGCAGTGGTTGCATGAGAGGGATATCTTTGACCTCTTCCTCCCTGAGTTCGATAAACCTTGGGTGATCCACTTAAGGGAAACTTGCTGCTGTTCTACAAACCTCTGCTCTTGGAGGCCCAACACTGTCTACAAGAATAGAAGCTCCCGTAGACATCAGTGGCCATTGACCTCATAGTTGCATGGTGGAGCATGCCCTTCCACTAGTCTGCTGAACACCGGAGACTGCTGCAACACGTTGATGTCATTGCGTGATCCCGTCATGCCAAAGAAAGAATGCCAAATCCACATGTCATAATCTGCCACAACTTCAAGCACCACACTGCAATATCCATGACGCCCTTTGTATATACCTTGTCAAGCAAACGGGCAGTTCTTCCATGACCAGTGCATGCAATCGATGCTTCCAAGCATTCCAGGAAATCCTCTGGTAGCATTTTGTGCCATGATCCTTGAAGTGTCTTCCTCAGTTGGCCCTCTTAAGTAGTATTTGCCAAACTTTCCCACCACCGCTCGGAAAAACTTGTACATGCACTCAATGGCAGTAGAATCACTCATGAGAAGGTAGTCGTCCTGTGTATCGCCAGGTGCTCGTATGCAAGCATCCTCATGGTGGCGGTGCACTTCTGAATCGACGAGAACCCGACAACGCCTACAACATCGAGCTTGAGCTTGAAGTAGGGGTCGAACTCTCTAACGCCGTGGAGGATATTGACGAACAGACCCTTGCTCATCCTATTACCGGCGCCGAAAATTGTCTTCATGTGTTGCACCATCTGCTAAGTAGTCGTTGTGTAGCATGATATGCCCCTCCATCCTCTGTCGGGGATTGGACTTCTTTCTCCCCGGCCTTGATCCTCCGCGGCGCGACCTCTTCCTCTTCTCCGCCTCGGCATCAACCATGTCCTGGAGGGATGCGATGATCATCAAATGCTCCCGGAGGTCGTCGTCGAAGGCTTGCTTGTCCTCCAGCAGCAGGGCAAGCATCTCATCGTCACTATCCATGTCTAAAGCAAAATCAATGGTTAAAATTGCACCGAGGAAGACAACGCAACGAACAGCGGCCAATCACGCCTACCTGGCAAGTCATCGAGCACTTTGTGTGCGCGGAGGTGGGGCGGATTTGACGCCGCGTTCTGGGACGCGATGGCGAAGCGGCGGCGGCGGAACGACCGGCGGGAGCGCCAACCGAGACGACGTTGCCGACTCTCAGAAGAGATCAGATGCCGAAACGGCCGGCAAATCCAGCGGCGGCAGAGGGGTGGGAGGCGTGGGAAGGAAGGAGCGACGAGAAAAAAAAGCGTGAATCAACGGTTTATGCAAATACTCGCCGACATGTGGGAGTCCGCCTCGCTTTTCGTTGTGTCCGGCGTGCCCGGTGCGTCCCCTGTGGGACGGGGACGAGCTCGGGGCGCTGGACACCGTATCGGGGCGCGTTGGGGACGCGGCTGTAACCCTTTTTTTTTGTCCGGCACACCCTAAATAGTTTTGGGGGACGCGACTGAAGATGCTCTTATGACGCTCGAAAACCAGTACCATGAGGACTCTAGTGTTCGCGCTAAAATCCGCGCGGTATCGACATGAAGATGCCCTTCTACATGGTGTACACGACGAAGCACACCTATAATGCAAAAAAGAATTACCAATCACAGGTACACTACAACAAGCTCACGACACAACCTACAAAATAACATATATTACAACAAAGATTTTAATGAGTCATGAATATAAATATATAATACACTGATTCAAATTACAGATAAAATAAATAAAATGTTTGAGTACGGATAAGGGTATAAATTAGACTAAGAGTCCTGAAAATAACCAGTGGACTCCATAGTCCTGCCCAGGCCAAGCCAAAAGAATAACGTAATTGATCTCATACCCAGTGGCAGACCCATGAATTTTGGTTTGCCGGGGCGAACAATTTTGGGGTGGGGGGGGGGGGGAGTTGACGCGAAAATACACTTAAAACCTTGTAACATGGTTCTCAGCCCCATGAGATGCCCTTGTCAACCATAAGTCCATAATAATATTCTCGAAGGAGGTAAAGAGTAAAGTTGAAACGAGACCTACAAGGGTACAAGATGTGAATAAAGAAGAAAAAAATATTAGTGCAAATTTTAGCAAAATTGTAAAGGTAGTCGATAAGATTGCATTATACCACTAAGTTGTAGTAATAGCATCAGCATGAAATTTTCGAGGTAAATGACCCCGACGGTTCTTCAAGGTGTGAAAACCTAACATAATCTGCTTGTCAGATATCTTTGCAAATATCTCTCGTTCAACAAAGCATATCATTAGATAATTGAGCCAATCATCACTTTTCTCATTTCGAAGATCCGTCTTTATAATATTCATGGCTGAGAAAGCCCTCTCAACTGATGTTGTCGCCACCGGTAATATCAATGCAAGCCTAATGAGGTGATAAACCAATGGAAATACCAAATGTTGTCCAGATTTAACCAACTCGAGAGCAAGACCACTGAGACTACCACAAGCCAAGAAATTTGGGCCTCTTCTCATCACATCAACATATATGTTGAGTTGATCAATCAAAACATAGCAATCTTGTGAAGAGAAATCAACATATTAAATATTTGCAAGCTCAAATAGCTTCTCATGATCAAAGTTGCCAAATGAATCCCTAGGATCTAGGAATGCAATGCACTTCAACAAACGTGTGGAAGTTTCACTAAATCTATGATTCATCTCAACTATGATTATTTGTATGCCCAAAGAAATCACCAACTACCAGAATTCCTTTGACAACAACAACGGCCACCAATTGAAGTTGGTGGGCAAAACAATGCACATAAAAAGCATGAGGGTTCTCATCTAACACCAATTTCTTCAGCCCATTTAGTTCACCACGCATATTTGAGGCACCATCATATCCTTGTCCTCTCAATCTAGACATGGATAAATTATGTTTAACAAACATTGGATCCAAAGATCTTTTCAAAGAGGCGGATTTAGTATCAACAACATTCTCAACACCAAGCACCTTTCCAACACCTCCCCTTTTTGGTTCACAAATCTACAACCAACAATATACAAAATTATAATAATCATATGAAGGAGAGTAAAAAAAATTACAAAAGAAGCAACGCCAAATAACTAACCTCACAATCACACCCATTTTCTCTTTAACCGATGCATCACGAGACTCATCAACAAGTAGAGTGAAATTACCACTCCCAAGCTCATTCATGATGACTTGCATAGTCTCTTCGGCACATGCTTGTACTATTTGTGTCTGGATTTTAGGAGAAGTCAATTTATGATTGCCAGGAGCATTATCATTCATCACATTGGCTACATCATTGCATCTTTTGGCAAACCAGTCCACCATCTCAAGGAAATTACCCTTTTTCAAGGAAGTGTCGGACTCGTCATGCCCACGAAATGCTAGCCCCTGTGAAACAAGAAATCTTGCAATGCCTACAACACACTACAAGAAAAGTTCAAATAGACAACGTCCCAAAATCGTCCACTGTTATCACCAGATTTTGGTCAAATCAGGAGGTGGGCCGCAAGAGAGAGGGGCTTGGAAGATTACACGTGGAAGATTTCTGAAGCGGCCTGGCACGAAGGGTTTGGGCTGAATTGCCCGTGTATCTTTAATTAGTAGTTTATTATCTTAGATAAAAGTTAGAGTTTGTATCGTGCACGATGGGATATTCCCACGTTAGAAATTCCCCGGACTATAAATATGTATCTAGGGTTTATGGAATAAACAACAACTCACGTTCAACCCAAAACAAACCAATCTCGGCGCATCGCCAACTCCTTCGTCTCGAGGGTTTCTATCGGTAGCGACATGCTGCCTAGATCGCATCTTGCGATCTAGGCAAGCACAAGCCCCACGTTGTTCATGCGTTGCTCGTATCGAAGCGCTTTTGATGGCGAGCAACGTAGTTATCATAGATGTGTTAGGGTTAGCATTGTTCTTCGTTTAAGCATGCTTACGTAGTGCAACCCTTGCATATCTAGCCGCCCTCACACCTATCTCAGTGTGTGGGGCGGCACCCCGCTTGATCATTATTTAGTAGATCTGATCCGTTACGATTGCTCCTTGTTCTACAAGAATTAGTTTAATATCAGCAATAGTTAGGCCTTACAAAGGGGGGGAGGATCCAGTGGCACGTAGGGTGGCGTTCGCAAGTCCTAAACAGGATGTTCCGAGGATCAACTTCATGTTGGTTTTTAGGCCTTGTTTAGGATCGGCTTACGAGCACCGTGCGTGGCCGCGAGGCCCAACTCCGGAGTAGGATGATCCGATTATGCGGTGAAAACCCTAAATCGTCGTAGATCTCATTAGCTTTATCTTGATCAAGCAGGACCACCAAGTATTCGTGCACCCCGTACGAATCATGGGTGGATCGGCTCTTTGAGCCGATTCACAGGATAACCCGAGAGCCGATCGAGGCTCGTATTTAATGTTTACATGTATGCCCCGCAGAAACTAAGCGAGGCATCCCCATCACCTTCCCGACCAGGTATAGGTCAGGTGGCACGCCCTTGCACTTCGCATCGCTGCGTGTGACCGGAAGAGCATTGCGGGCCGTCGCTCGGAGGGGTCTCGGCCAGCCGCAGCTCTAGGCTCTTCCCGGCTCTACGGTGTTGACAAGGCCGCTGCCCGCCGGTGGGTTTTGGCAGTCAACACATTCTCGGCACGCACCGGTGGGACAATCGTCTACATCAACCACATCGCCATCTACATCTGAGATGGCGGACGGCACGCCGGCCACCTACGAGGAGCTGCCCGACGAGCTCAAGAAGCAATACAACGAGATCAAGGCCACCCTCGAAGCCGACCTCATCGGCTCTTTTCGCAGAACCCGTTCCCATGGCATCGATGGAAGGGATTCTCACCGCAAGGTGCACTCGATGGGATAGACCTCTCTGCCCTGCGTCGGAGGAACGCACCGGGGACTCGCGGCAGAGATCAACTACTTGGTGGCTCACTCGCTACATCGCCACTCGAAAACTTGGTCAACGTGTTGGAGCGTGTCGCTCTGTGCGTAATCCAGGAGATCATGAGCCACCAGTACTCGCCGTCGTGACCAGCTCTCGGGACTCATCAAGGAGAGTTGCCATTCCCAGTCCCGTCCACCGCTGCCATATGCGTTGGCAGCACCTGCTGAAGTGCCGACTACACCGGCATTCGTCGTCTACAAGATTGGTGGTGACCCTAGTGACTACCAGTTCCTGACTGAGGCGCCTAAGGAGATCCCTCAAGGATACGCGTGCACGTATGTGCCAGATTGTGGTAACTGGGCACTCACAAACCAGGCCACAACATCGGGGACTCCGGCGAAGACAGGAGGAACGTCAGCAACAGAGCTTGAGAAGCAGACGTGGCTAACTAAGTACGCCACACCGACGAAACTCCCGAGCCCAGCTCCTGCAGTCGGCTCAGAGCTGGAAAGCAAACATGGCTGGCTAAGTACGCCACCCCGGCGAATCTTCGAAGTGCAACTCCTACAGCCAAGCACAGCGGATCAGATCAGCACCATACCGAGAGATCAGCTCGGCATGGTGCCGAAAAGAAGGGCAGTCGGCTATTCCAAGCCGTACCCCGACGATTACGAGATGATCCCGCTGCCACCTAAATATCGGCTCCCCGACTTCTCCAAATTCAGTGGATCGATGGCTCCAGCTCCATCGAGCACGTCGGCCGATATTTGGCTCAACTAGGACCGGCTTCGGTGTCGGATCAGCTACGCGTGAGGCTCTTTTCACAGCTCCCTCACGGGATCGGCTTTTGGATGGTACACCTCTTTGCCAGCAAACTCCATCCAGCCTTGGAAGCAATTGGAAGAACAGTTCCATATGCAATACCATTCAGAAGCTTCCGAGTCTGGCATTGCCGATCTAGCACAACTACGTCAGAAGCGCGGGGAAACGGTGACAGAGTACATCCAGCGCTTCAGGAATCTTAGGAACCGATGTTATTCGGTTCGTATAACTGAAAAGGAAGCAGTCGAGTTGGCAGTAGCAGGCCTTGCAACACAGCTCAAGGACATGGCCTCCCAAGCAGATTATCCTCGCTGGCGCACATGGTTCGTAAACTATCAGCATATGAACAGCGCCACCCGGACCTCGTACCAAGACAAGTTCAAGCGTGCGTGAGTCATGGTCGATACAGAGGAAGATGAAGTGCTCGCGGGAGACCAAGAAGTAGCAATGGCTGAGTGGACTCGGGAGGAACCCCCGTGTCCCGCAAATAGGTAAAGCCACCAGGGCCGCCCAGGGGATTTGATTTTGACGTGACCAAGACTGAACAAATCTTCGACCTCCCGCTCAAGGAGAAACAGACTTGACGATTCCCGAAGGTCTCAAGTTCCCCACGGCGAAAGAGCTAAACGGAAAGCCGTACCGCAAATTCCACAACTCGCTCTCCCATGCCACCAACAACTGCAGGGTGTGGCGTCAAGCACATCCAAGCGGCGATAGAGAAGGGGCCTCTAATTTTCAACCAGCACGCCATGAAGGTCGACACCCAACCCTTCCCCGCCGTTAACATGGTGGAAGTCACCTACCCCGAGGGTTGCCAGCCAGGTCCCTCGTTCAGCATCAACATGGTAGGACCTGGGAACCACTCTGGCAGAGATGGAGATGGGGGCAGCTGCTCTCATAGCAAGGATACAGAGGAGGCCGCTCCACGCGATCGGCTCCGTCATGATGGCAAGCGTGTCAGGATCTCGGATGATCCATGACAACTCTCGATCGAAGAGGAGGAAGAAAGGGAGCACGCGGGCTCAGATCTACTTCTACTTGCTAAGGAAGAAAACAACAGTAGATAAAATAGGGTTTTTGATTATGCTCGATCCTCCCATCCTCCCCACTCACACCTTTATATCCAAGGCATGAGCTCAAGCATTTGACAGCTTGTGTCCTTACAATAAACCCGAATACAATTTAAGAGCTAAGGCAAAAAGGTAAATGTGCTGAGGAACTCTTCTCGCCGTAGGATTGACAGTTGGAGTCGTGGACTTCATCTCGACCCTCCGTTGTTGTCGCTGAAGCTAAACAGGATCCTGACACCACCCCCCCCCGTCAAGACAAGGCTTCAAGGCTTGAATCCTGGGAAGGTGGCTTGTATGAATGAAGCATCCTCCCAGGTGGCTTCGTCTTCGGAGAGGTTCTCCCACAATATAAGCCACTGAGGAACAACCAAGTCATGGTTGCCCGCGCCTGCGTGTGACTTGCCGACGGTCGAGAATAGCTTGAGGAGCAACTTTGATCTTTCCCGAAGCAAGTAATGAAGGCAATTTGGGGTTGGGAATAGCTGACTTACCCAGGTGCTTCTTGAGTTGGTTTACGTGGAAGACATCGTGCATTTGAGTAGCCGGAGGAAGGAGAAGCTTGTAAGCCACTTGGCCAATCTTTTCTTGGACACGGAAGGGACCATACCATTTTGATGTCAGTTTGAGGGCATTACGCAACCCCAGTGCTGTTTCCCGGTAAGGTTGCATCTTGAGATAGACCATGTCACCCTCTTGGAAGCTTCGTTCTGTGCGGTTTAAGTCAGCATATTTTTTCATCCTGTTCTGAGCACGCAGCAAATTGTCCTGCAGGGTTTTCAACATGTGGTCTTTTTCCTGCACAGTGACCTGCGTTGTTTCTGAGACATTGCAAGGAAGGGCAATACTGTGAAGTAAAGGAGGAGCATACTCGTATAATGCTTGGAAGGGAGACATTTTGATTGCTGTGTGATAGGAGCAGCTTGTACCACCATTCTCGCCGGCTGGAAGCCATTGGCACCATTTTTTGGGTTCTTGGAAAGCCATGCAACGCAGGTACTGTTCGAGGCACTGATTGACTCGCTCTGTTTGGCCATCAGTCTCTGGGTGGTGTGCTGAACTGTACTTGAGCGCAATGTTGAAAGAGGCAAATATTTCTCTCCACAGTGTGCTGGTGAATATGGTGTCTCTGTCACTGATTATGCCTGGCCGGAGGTCCATGTAGTTTCACAATATTATCCATGAAAAGGTCAGCAATCTTCTGCACATTGTAGGGGTGTGCCAGAGGGATGAAGTGAGCATATTTAGTGAGACGGTCCACTACTACCAGGATCACATTTTTGCCTTGTGATTTGGGTAAGCCTTCAATAAAATCCATGCTGATGTCTGTCCACTTCTGTTTAGGGATAGGGAGTGGACTAAGGAGGCCAGGGTACTGAACCTTCTCTGTTTTTGATATCTGGCAAGTTGGGCATTCAGCCACTTTTTGAGCAACAAGGTGTTTGAGCTTGGGCCAGTAAAAGAGTTGTTGGATGCGATGGAGAGTGACTCGATGACCAGAGTGGCCTCCATATGAGGAAGAGTGGAATGTTTGGAATATCTTGGACCTCAGTTCAGTGTTGCTGCCAATGTAGATTCTTCCTTTGTAGCGAATGATGCCAGATTGCAGAGTGTAATGTGGCTTGTGGTCTGAATTAATGGCAAGCTCCTGTAGCAGTTTAAGAGCTGTGTCATCCTCAGTGTATGACTCAGAGATTTCTGTTTGCCACGTTGGTACCAGGACAGAGATGGAGTGGCATTGTTGCTCAGTAGCTGGGATTGTTACTTCTCTGTCAGTTTCGTCAGGCTGAAACTGTCGAGAGAGAGCGTCTGCCACGGCATTTTCTTTCCCTTTTTTGTATTCGATTGAATAGTCAAACTCTAATAATTTGAGCATGAGCTTGTGTTGAATGCCTTCAAGCACTCTTTGGCTTCCCAAGTATTGTAAGCTGCGTTGGTCTGTTTTGATGACAACCTTGTTGCCCAAGAAATAGTGTCGCCACTTCCTGAGAGCTTCTAAGATTGCTAGAGCCTCTTTTTCATATATAGACTGTACACTGGTTCTAGGGCCCAAAGCTTTACTGTAGAAAGCAAGTGGTTTCCCTCGTTGCATGAGCACTGCTCCAATACCCGTGGCACATGCGTCAGTCTCCAGAATGAAAGGCTTGGTGAAATCTGGTAAGCTTAACAAGGGTGGCTTGGACATTACTGACTTCAGTGTGTCAAAAGCCTTTTGTTGGTCAGTACCCCAATGGAAATTGTCCTTTTTGAGCACCTCATAGAGTGGCTTGCATATAGTGGCATATCCTTGAATAAACCTCCTGTAATAACCAGTAAGACCCAAAAACCCTCTTAGTTTTTTAAGTGATTTGGGTATTTTCCACTGTACTATATCAGCAATCTTGGTGGGATCTGTAGCCACTCCTTCTCCAGAGATTATGTGTCCTAGGTACTCAACTTTCTTCTGTCCAAAAGAGCATTTGCTTAGCTTGGCTTTGAGCTCATGATTCCTGAGAATGGTTAACACAATCTTCAGGTGTTGGTTGTGTTGTTCCCTTGTCTGGCTGTAGATGAGGATGTCATCAAAAAATACTAGAACGAATTTCCTTAGGTATGGGGAGAAGATATTGTTCATCAATTCCTGGAATGTTGCTGGAGCGTTGCTCAAGCCGAAGGGCATCACTTTATATTCATAGTGACCAAGGTGTGTGGAAAAAGCAGTCTTGTGGATGTCAGACGGATTCATCCGAATCTGGTGGTAACCTGACCGTAAGTCCAACATGGAGAAGATCTGTGCTCCATGTAGTTCATCCAGGAGGTCCTCTATTACTGGTATGGGGAATTTGTTTTTGATTGTGATATCGTTCAAACTCCTGTAGTCCACACAGAGGCGCCATGATCTGTCCTTCTTTCTTACTAGGATGACAGGTGAAGAGAAAGGACTGGTGCTGGGTTGAATTTCTTCATTTTGCAGCATTTGCTTGATGATTGCTTCAATGGTGTCCTTTTGTCCATGAGACATTCTGTATGGTCTGATATTTGGTGGTGTTGCACCAGCTATCAGAGGTATACTGTGGTCAGCAGTTCTGTGAGGAGGTAGCCCATTTGGAGAGGAGAAAATGTCTTCAAATTCTTGAAGAATGAGAGCAAGTTCTGCAGGTAACTCTGTGGTAGAGTTGTCAGTATCCTTAGGAGGAATTAGGATATACCCTGTGGCACCTTGTTCCAATATCTTGGAGCATTCTTCAGCTGTGATCAGCAGGTTCTTTTTAGGTACCAAGTGATCAGAGAAGGTTTGCTGAATTCCCTTATTGTCCAGTGTCAAGGTTCTTCCAATGAAATCAAAGGTCACTGGATTGTGGAGCTTGAACCAATTCACCCCCAGAATAATGTCTGCTCCCTGCAATTTCAGTATTCTAAAGTCTGCATGGAAGAGTGTGTTATTGATTCTGAAGGGCTGATTGAGTGCCACTGCATCAGAGGTGAGAATGCCTCCACCAGCAACTGTGACTGTTCTCCTGGGTGCTGGTTTGGTTGGAATATTGTGCTTAAGGGCAAAGGAGTGGTCCAGGAATGTGTTGGTACCGCCGATGTCACGCCAATGCAACCGCTTCTCGCTCCTTTCATTTGTAGCAGCAGAGAAATTGTGGATGCACTAGGAGAACCAGAGGTAAGCGGCAGCGAGATATGTGCATCAGGTTGTCAACAGGTTGGTGTGGCACCTCTTGATTTGCTGCTTGTTGCTCCTTGACCTCAGGATGGGCGGCTTCATCTTGTATCATGTCCCCATCACTGTCGTCCTCTGAATTTCCTTGCATCTGTAATGCATTTATCGCTCGTTGCATAGGTTGGCACTTGTGTCCCATTGTCCAATTCTCAGGACAGTACCAGCATTTCCTTGGCTCCCGCCGACGAATATTTACTTCTCTCGTTCTCGTTGTCTCGTTAGGGAAATTCCCGGGCCGGCGAGGTGCGGCATTGTTTCCTGGCATATGTTTCCTGTTGGATGACAGGTATGATTTTTCATACTGTCTGGCATACCAATAAGCAGACAAGAGTGAATCAGGCTTCTGACATTGCACCGTATGTTTGATGTTGTCTTTAAGGCCACTGATGAATCTGTCAATGAAGAAGTCTTGCGGCAGGTATGACCTTCCTCTCTTCATCAATGTCATCCAGGTTTCATATGCATTGATGTAGTTGTCGACACTAGTTGTTTGTTTCAGGTGCTGGAGCTGATCCATGGGATCCAGAGAGAGATTGTCTGGGAAACGGTCGATCAAGACTTGGCAGAGGCGTGACCAAGACAACTGCTGTAAATTGATGCCAGAACTGCTCAACCACGTCTTGGCTTGTCCTCTTACATGTGCCAACCCCCATTTTACTCGCTGATCCTCTGTAATGCCCACCAAGGAGAAGATATCTTCACATTCCAATATCCAAGCGCGTGGATTTTCTCCCTGAAAGGTTGGCAGTTCCACATGCGGGGCTCGGATGTTGGGTTCATTGTGATGGTGGTTTGTGTTATCCGTGGTTGGTTGGCGGAAGGTTTGGGTAGCTGGTGGCTGTGGTGTAGGGGGTGGCATTGGGTAGGGGTAGTTGTAAGGCAGAGGAGGGGGATAGTATGGCGGGTATGGGTAGTATGGGTTGGGTGGGTATGGGTTTGGTGGGTATGGTTGCTGGGTGGGCGGGTTTTAGGAATTTGGGCTGGTGTATGGGTTTGTCAGCTGTGTAACTTCGGTCTGATGGGAAGAAGATGGGGTGGTAGTGGTGATCGGCGGAGGCATGGTACTCACATGGGTAATCTGTCGAACATGAGGTGGGCGTGGCATCTCAGGTGGATGGGGAAGTTGGTCCGGTGTGAATTTGCCGAAGTTGGGTGGAAAAGGTGGTGGTTTTGGGTTGGGTGGTGTGGATACCGGCGTTGTTCCCTCGAGAATTGGAGAAAGGCTGGTATTTGGGAGAGGTGGCGGCGATGGGAAGGTGTGGTTTTGGTTCGACGATGGAATACCCGGCGCATGGGAGAAATTGGACTGGATGTTAGCGACCATGGAGGTGAGTTTGGCCATCTCACCTTGGAGGTTGTGGAAGGCGGCTTGGTGTCGATCGAGACGACGACCGATGGCACGCACATCGCGGGGAACTCGTTGGCGCAGCTTGGGCGTCTTCGTGCTCGTCGTCCGTGGTTGTCGCTGCTCCGTTGTTCCGGCCATCCCGCGCGGACGCATCCCTCGAGGAGGAGCGGGATCTGGTACTTGGCGGCATGGTTGGTGGCGAGGGAAGGGAGGGTGGGACGAGCCGCCGATAGATAGGTAGAGGGGAGAGATGGACCAGATCGATGCTCTGATACCACCGTGTCAGGATCTCGGATGATCCATGACAACTCTCGATCGAAGAGGAGGAAGAAAGGGAGCACGCGGGCTCAGATCTACTTCTACTTGCTAAGGAAGAAAACAACAGTAGATAAAATAGGGTTTTTGATTATGCCTGATCCTCCCATCCTCCCCACTCACACCTTTATATCCAAGGCATGAGCTCAAGCATTTGACAGTTGTGTCCTTACAATAAACCTGAATACAATTTAAGAGCTAAGGCAAAAAGGTAAATGTGCTGAGGAACTCTTCTCGCCGTAGGATTGACAGTTGGAGTCGTGGACTTCATCTCGACCCTCCGTTGTTGTCGCTGAAGCTAAACAGGATCCTGACAAAGCGCTACGTCACAGAGGGAGAGGTGAAGAATATAAGATATCAGCGACCCCTCTCTGATCACCTCCTCAACAAATATGTGAGTCAGTATGACCAACGCCGTCGGACCAACTATGATGATGAAGGAGATCGTCTGGCTAGAGAAGCCAGAAGACATCGTCGGCAGAATCGCGATGAGGAGGAGCACGAGCGCTGTGCCAAAGAAGAATCAAGGGAGCAAGACGACAACGCCAGGCACTGGGACTGTCCCTTCTTCAGACACTGCTGGGATTCAGGAATGAGCCGATTGCCCACAATCGGCAATTGCCCGAATGCAACAAGAAGAAGAAGGAGGCAGCCAACGTGTCCGTGTTCGAGCGCCTAGGGCCTCTCCCGCCACAAAGCAAACGCGCCGAGTCACCTCGTTGGGCAGATCTTGAGGATTCGAAGACGAGGGAGAAGTAGAAGAAGACAGGTACCACCGGCCAAGGTGGTGCCCCGACGGACTCAGCCGTTCCCAAAAGCGCAGGGTTCAGCGATTGCGCGGCTCGGAGGAAGCCGAACGGTTGTACCTCGCATACGCTAAGGAAGGCACGACCTGATCCGGCTGCAAAGGTTCGGCGAACCCTGGATGAAGAGGGTCGTCCACGGAAAATGGAGTGGCGCCCCAAACAAAGGAAAGCCGATGATGAGACATCGGCTGGCACAAACATGGTACTCGTCTTGCCGACAGAGCTTAGTGCTCCACGACTCTACGGTGCACTCAAGGTGGACGACAGCAAGCGCATCAAGTCAGAGGTTGGGTTGGTTTTATCCAGCCTGACCAAGTAACAAGATTAAACCAATGAGCAAACCAGGCGAGGCTGATCCTTGTGATCGGCCCCAAAAAGTTTATGAAGGGACATTACAGGACCTTCAGTCAGCTCTCCAATGGATATGGAGGCCGATTCCAGCAATCGGCCAAAATTACCTTCATCACATGTTCTGCTTGCGTTCAACACCGATCTACTGAGCAGTGGCCACGTCGGCAGACGAGAGTCAGCATGGATTTTTGCGAAGCCGACGTGCAAGTGCAGTGCCCTGGCTAACCATACAAGCCGATATCTGCAGTCATCCAGCAGGTATCGGCTCGGGGGGCATATAATCAGATGAACATGTGCAGATAAACATGTGAGAACATACGTGCAATGAAACATTGGGGGCCGATTAAGAAAAATCGGCCAAATAAATAAAAAAAAACATTTTTGGAACAGCCGATGCAGCAGACATCGACTCAAGAGGAATAACTGTTACGATCAGAGGGTCAATGGAACACGAGGCCAAGAGCAGCCTGAACGTGCAGATCAGGTCAAGGATGAATTGTTCGGATTCATCAAAGGAAAGGAGCATTGAAGAAGCTCTGGGGGCAGCTCACCTTGAAGGTTCTCTCGCTTTGAGAAGCCGATTTATGTTCGGATCGGCTGGCTCGTATAAGAGGCTCCCTCGGACATGATCAAGCCCAGGTCCATACAGCTAATTGGCATATCCTCGTCTCCGTCGTGCCTTGGCTGAGACTCGGGGGCAACGGAACCGTAGATGCCCTGTTTTTAAGAGCCGATTAGAGGCACCTCGGCCGCGGCCGCATCATGATCGTCTCGTGGAGGAACCGGGAAGGAAAAGCCGTCGTCCGGTACAGGGCTTGGACCGTGCTGGTGCTGCAAGGAAAGGAAAGGGACTCGGGTTCTCAAAATAGCCGATGAGTTGTTGTCGGCTAAGGGATTGCGAAGAATTTTGGTCAAATAATCAAATCGCAGCCTAAAAATTGAGAGGTTCCTGGCCTACGAGCTAATTAGAATTCGGCTTCATCAGCGTCCAAAAGAAAAGAAATCCGACGCGTGGCTATCGGTCTTAGCATGACAAAGCGGAAGGAATGAAATTGGAGGAATTGAAGGATGAATGGAAAGAACAATTTCATTAATTCCAAGGAGCGGCTTTACAAGAAAGAGCCGATGGCTCTCAAAAGAGGGATCTCGGTGCCTAGTGCACTCGCTACTACTAGTCCTATTCTACTAGTCGTCGCTGTCCTCGTCATCGCCGCCGCCGACGTCGTCGGCGCTACTCCCGAGGAGCTCCTCGTCGCCGCTGCCCCAGCCCTTGGCCGGAGCCTCTTCCTCCTCGTCATCATCATCATCCTCGCTGTCCGCCCGGGAGCGGAAGCGCTTGGTCGGCGGATACCCGATGGAGGAGGAGGAGTCATCCTCCTCCTCTTCCTCTTCGTCATCATCTTCGTCCTCGCTGTCCGCCCACATGCGGGAGCGCTTCTTCGGCGGGAGCTTGGCGGAGGGGGAGGCCTTGGCCTTCGCTGCTTCTCCTTATTTCTCCTCCTTGTCGGAGGAGAAGGGGTTCACTGCGGGGTAAAGGCTGTTCTCGTTCTTCTTCTTCGGCGAAGATTGGGGGAAGAGGTTTGAGAAGGAAGAGGAGGAGGAAGACATTGCTACAGGAGGAGAGGGTTTTTTGGTGCCGATGGCCGGGATGGAATAGAGGATAAAGAGAGCTAACCAGTCGGCACGGTTAAATAATGAGAAATCTGGTGAAGGTTTAATGCCATTACAGCTTCCAAGGAATCGACGCCAAAGCTGTCAGAATTTGTAGAGAAGCTGAGAAGACAGGGCATAGTGATGACGGATGCTGTAACGGCTCTGCTCTACCACGACATGACCCTTCGAAGGAAAAATAGAGTGGTTTTGGAATTATCATTGCCAAAACCAGGGGGGCATGTGTTATCACCAGATTTTGGTCAAATCAGGAGGTGGGCCGCAAGAGAGAGGGGCTTGGAAGATTACACGTGGAAGATTTCTGAAGCGGCCTGGCACGAAGGGTTTGGGCTGAATTGCCCGTGTATCTTTAATTAGTAGTTTATTATCTTAGATAAAAGTTAGAGTTTGTATCGTGCACGATGGGATATTCCCACGTTAGAAAGTCCCCTGGACTATAAATATGTATCTAGGGTTTATGGAATAAACAACAACTCACGTTCAACCCAAAACAAACCAATCTCTGCGCATCGCCAACTCCTTCGTCTCGAGGGTTTCTATCGGGTAAGCGACATGCTGCCTAGATCGCATCTTGCGATCTAGGCAAGACAAGCCCCACGTTGTTCATGCGTTGCTCGCATCGAAGCGCTTTTGATGGCGAGCAACGTAGTTATCATAGATGTGTTAGGGTTAGCATTGTTCTTCGTTTAAGCATGCTTACGTAGTGCAACCCTTGCATATCTAGCCGCCCTCACACCTATCTCGGTGTGGGGCGGCACCCCGCTTGATCATTATTTAGTAGATCTGATCCGTTACGATTGCTCCTTGTTCTACAAGGATTAGTTTAATATCAAGCAATAGTTAGGCCTTACAAAGGGGGAGGATCCAGTGGCACGTAGGGTGGCGTTCGCAAGTCCTAAACAGGATGTTCCGAGGATCAACTTCATGTTGGTTTTTAGGCCTTGTTTAGGATCGGCTTACGAGCACCGTGCGTGGCCGCGAGGCCCAACCTCGGAGTAGGATGATCCGATTATGCGGTGAAAACCCTAAATCGTCGTAGATCTCATTAGCTTTATCTTGATCAAGCAGGACCACCAAGTATTCGTGCACCCCGTACGAATCATGGGTGGATCGGCTCTTTGAGCCGATTCACAGGATAACCCGAGAGCCGATCGAGGCTCGTATTTAATGTTTACATGTATGCCCTGCAGAAACTAAGCGAGGCATCCCCATCACCTTCCCCGACCAGGTATAGGTCGGTGGCACGCCCTTGCACTTCGCATCGCCGCGTGTGACCAGAAGAGCATTGCGGGCCGTCGCTCGGAGGGGTCTCAGCCAGCCGCAGCTCTAGGCTCTTCCCGGCTCTACGGTGTTGACAAGGCCGCTGCCCGCCGGTGGGTTTTGGCAGTCAACATCCACTAATGGCCATTTATCGTCGCCTATGGGCCTAACCCGACGATATGGGTTATGTGGTCGAAACTGCGTCAGGCAAAGTCCTACCACGTTTTTTTCGGTCCGTCGCGTTCGGGCGCCCTTCCGCCACGAAAAATCGGACCGCGTGCAAGTGTTTTCGGGAGCCCGTTGACCGCCGACGTCATGCAAACTGACACATGGCAGACGGCGTTAACTGGTAGTTAACGGCGTTAACCGGCTGAAACCCCGTGGTAGATGGTAGGCCCACACGAGGCCTGCCACGCCTTAAGCGAGCTAGCCCATTTAGTTTGCGGGCCGGGCCAGCTGACTTAGTTTGACTGGTCAACTATATAGCTGGGCTGGTCCATTAGTTACGTGGGCCGGGCCTAACCTCTAAGGTTCACTGGTCAAAATTTAAATGGGCCGGCCCACTAAGCATGTGGGTCGGGCCGAATGCACTCGTTTTACCGGTCAACAGGCAAAAGGGCCAGCCCACAAGACATGTGGGTCCCACTTTCTTGTTATCGGGCCGACCCATTTGACAAGTGGGGTCCACCATAAAGCAAGTGGGCCGGCCCAATTAGCATGTGGGTCCCACTTTCCTGCTATTGGGCCGGGCCATTTAGTAAGTGGGGTCCACCATAGATCAAGTGGGCTGGCCCAACAAGCTAGTGGGCCGGCCCAAAAAACACAGGTGGGTCTCACTTTCCTGTTAAAGGGCCGGCCCATTTAGTATGTGGGGTCCATCATATATCAAGTGGGCTGGCCCAACAAGATAGTGGGTCAGCCCAATAAGCAGGTGGGGCCCACTTTCGTGTAATCGCGCCGGCCCAGTTAGTAAGTGGGGTCCACCATAA
Source organism: Lolium rigidum (assembly GCF_022539505.1). NCBI lineage: Eukaryota > Viridiplantae > Streptophyta > Magnoliopsida > Poales > Poaceae > Lolium > Lolium rigidum. The sequence goes on from NW_025901499.1 coordinate 20,027, forward strand.
AGCAAGTGGGCTGGCCCAATAGGTTGGCGGGCCGGCCCAATAACCATGTGGGGTCAACTTTCCCGCTTACGGGCCGACCCAGTTAGTATGTGGGATCCACGATAAAAGCAATTGGGCTGGCCCAACAAGTTAGTGGACCGGCCCAATAAGCTTGTGGAGGCCACTATCGTGCTAACAGGTCGGCCCAGTTAGTATGTGGGGTCCACCGTAAAGCAGGTGGGCTGGCCCAACGAGTTAGCGGGCCGGCCCAATAAGTATGTGGGGCCCACTTTCCTGCTAACGGGTCGGCCCAGTTACCAAATGGGCTAGCCCAATAAGCATGTGGGCCCATTTTTCTGTTACAGGGCCGACCCAGTTAGTGGTTGGGGTCCACCTTAAAGCAAGTGGGCTGGCCCAATAAGTAAGTGGGCCAACCCGTTTAGTTGCTGTTTATATGCCGGCATGATAGGCGCTTTAGGATTTTGCGGGCCGGCACATATGCGATTTCGCTTAATTGGGTCGTTTAAGGGATGGAAATTTGTGATTTAGATTGTGCAGAACATAGAAAGATACTGAGAATATTTACGCAGCACATGATTTCTGTCGGATAGCCTCACTTACCACAAGCACCATAGAAAAAATGCGCGAAAGAACTATAAAAATTAACTAAATATTACATCACCTGCAAGGCTTTGAAAAAATATTACAGAACCCAAAGAAATTGAATGGTAATTAAACCTAGCAATACAATGAAGCGTTTCGGCAATCTTTTAAGTTGTCCATGCAGCACCTATATCTGAAACAAACACATTACTCCCTCCGGTCCTAAATATAAGCCAGATAATTTCTGGCACGGAAATTAAGAAACGCATATTTAGGAAAAATTACACCATGTTTGGCTAGGGTTAACCGTAAGTAATTGTCGTGAGCTAATAGAGGACTTTGCATAAGATAAGTAAATCTAATCAAATCTCCAAAAATATTATCCATACAAGTAGGGCAACGCAATAAATCTTATATTCGGGAATTTTTCTCAAAAAACTATATGGCTTATATATAGGAACGAAGGGAGTACAAGTTAAGACAGCAACAATGGAAAGGCAAAGACACTACAATATTGTTTGCCAAACAATTTGGAACTCATCATTTCGTCGTTATAATAAGATCATTGTAATGCGCACAATAAGCAAACAAAGAGTGCATGCCGCATACCAACAGCCAATATAACAGAGCGCGTTAGCATGAAACATCAGACTTACTACTGTCGAGTCTCATGCAAACCAACATGTTCAGGGAGTACGTAATTGGCATGAACAACATAGTAGCAGGCTATAAATTTTGCAACAACGACTGATCAAGATGAAGTTATCTTGGCTACATCTACAAAGCAGGGAATGTAAACCAAAATAGAAGTTACGATGGCAAAAGCTCAAGAGGAGGGAATGTGAACCAATATGTGCCAAGTGCAATTACTTCAAATTGACCGTGAACTAAATAATACTCCTAAACTTATAGTGAAGGGGATGCAAATCAAGATGTTTCGGGATATAAACTTGTAATGAGCAACACATAGAGGATAGTTAATGTTGGAGCTTAGGATGGACCAGATACGTGAATATAGTGGGATCACCTCGTGAACTTGTATAAGAGGGAATGCAAACCAATATGTTCAGCATTCCATATATGAGCGTCATGCCAAGTAAGAGAAACAAGTCAATAATGCAGCTTTTGAAGAATAAGATGGCACACAAAATTATTATCTAGTAGTATGACAAGTTTATTTGTACTACAGGCTAGATAGCAGTGATAGCTTGCCAAACTAAGTCCTTACTTTGTTAGCTTACAATGAACAAGATACAAAACAATGGCATCACCTGTAGTACAGGGAATGGAAGCCAACATGTTCATGAAGTAAAAAGTTGGCACAAAAAACATAGTAGCAGGCCATAATTTTTGTAACAACGACTGAGAAAGATAAAGTTATGATGGCTAGATCTACAGAGCAGGGAATGTAAACCAAATATAGAAGTTACGTTGCCAAAAGCTATAGAGGAGGGAATGCGAACCAACATGTGCAATTACTTAAAATTGGCTGTGAACTAATAATAGCAGGATGTTACTATAATATCTAGGAATAAAACAGACAGGAGTTATAATGGCATCACTCATAAACTTGTAGATAAGGGAAACAAATCAATTTGTTTCGGATATAAAGTTGTAATGAGCAACACATAGAGGATAGTTAATGCTACGGCTTAGGATGGACCAGAAATAGAATATAGTGGGATCACCTGTGAACTTGTAGAAGAGGGAATGCACATCAATATGTTCACCATTCTATATGTGAGCGCCATGCCAATTAAGAGAAACAAGTTAATATTGCAGCTTTTGAAGAATCGGATGGCAAGCAAAATTATGATGGAAGTAGCTGCTGTGACGAGTTCAAATAAATTTGTACTGCAGGATGGCAGAGCGATAGCATGCAGGAACTAATAGCAGGCAATTACTTTGTTAGCTTACGACGAAGTAGATAGAAATAACAATGGCATCACCTGTAGTACAGGGAATGCAAACCAACATGTTCAGGGAGAACAAGATTGGCATGAACAAAATAGTAACAGCCTATAATTTTTGTAACAATGACTGAGCAAGATAGAAGTTATGATGGCTACATCTATAGAGCAGGGAATGCAAACCAAAATGTTCAATCGCTTAAAGTTAACAATGAACTAGAAAATAGCAAGGTGTTACGGTCATAGCTAGGAATGAACTTGATAAAGGAGCGACCCACTGGATCCTCCTTAGTTGATAAGGGGGATCCCAGACGAGATCCACCTTGGTTGATGCCCGATCTTTCACAACGAGAACCCGGGGTAGTAAATCCTCCCAACAACGCGATGAACGCAGCCTGGAGAAGAGGGAACGAATCCAGCAAGCAATGGATTGATGAACGATACGCCTCAAACCAAGAGCTAGACAATCCTTGATGAACACAAGAACCTTCGCAGCGGATATAATAGATAACGGCAGCGCCGTACCCCGGAGGGATGATACACGTGATCACATGCAATAGGGAAACCCTAATCTTTTAGACTAAACTTGAACTACTCCAAACCCTAGCCGTGCCTCCACCTTATATGAGAGGGAGGTGGCCGGCCAGCCTTGCTAGGGCTGGGGCGCCCCACTTGATGGGCTGACCGGGTTTGGCTTGGACAAGCCCAAAGCCAAACACAACACTAATTTAACCCTAATTGGCCCACCACATGCCCCGGCCACATTACTTCCTAACATAGAATGAATGACACAACCTCAGACTTAATTATTACATGGCGTAGGTCGTCCTAGCGTGTCACTCCCGAATCCTCGATGGCGTACCACCTAGGTTGGTGGAGTCCTGAAATTGGGCTCCACATAGGCCTCCGTGCCCATATCAACCTAGGTTGGTGGAGTCCCGAAATTGGGCTCCACATAGG
>NW_025901500.1:0-13095 GCF_022539505.1 Lolium rigidum
GATGACCGTTGCGTTATCAGCAAACGCGGAATTAGGTCAGGATTAAAATCATAAGTTTTAGCTTATTTTAAGTATATTACAGAAACACTATTTCATCGAGGTGTTGCAGGAAGATATGACAATTTATTACGCTATCACATTATTTTTTCAGCTATTATGCTTTTGTATAAGCTGCTCCACCATATTATGGTTATTGTACCAAAAAAGGTAGCATCACAAAAGAAGCATAAAAGGATAATTACTATTGCAAGAAGTCGGTTTGAGATTTTAAGCCCCTTAACCGATACCACGGGAACCAAAAACTATTACAAATGTTTGCCTCACATAAACAATTTCCATCACTATTCTCAGTGATACCCCTCACCTCCATCGCGATTTGCGTTAAAACGGCTCTTCCTCTTACCGTTCCATGAAGGCACGCAGCTATAGGAAGATGTTGTGGAGGGAGACGCCATGGTGGCGACATGCAGAAGGATGGCAAAGCTTCTAATGTCAATGGTGAATGCAAATATAAATTGCTTCTATAACTAAAGCCGATGTGTTGTTTACTTCAAGTTTCCTCACTTTCAAACTGAGGCGATGGCATCGGCAGCATGTCCCACTCACTTTCAAACGATTGACCGCCACATATTGACCATATCTTTTAATATTAATCGGTTTATTAGAAAATCCGTTTTAAAATATATAATCCACCAATAATTTAGTGGCCACGGAGAACTGAACACGATGAATTTAAATGGTTCCCACGATGACAATGAAAGTTCCTTTAAACTGATAGCCCAAAGACTTGGCAAAGCCTGATTAAGCATGTGAAAAAATTCCAAATTCACAAATATTTCCACAAAACAAAGTATTCCAATTTCTTATCACTTCATTTGCTTCCATAACTAAGGATTATTTTGTGTCCTTTTCAAAAATATAGCAGCCACATGTGGCGTCTTAAAAAATACAAAAATGAACATCTCCAACCTCAAAGTCTTCTTGGACGGTTAAAGTATTAAAACCTTATGCATGGTCACTTGTAAAAACAATAAGAAAAACAGGACAAAACTTTTCTCACAACTTCACTTGTCCCGAAGCGTTCCAAAGCTGGGATGGAACAATATTGTAAGTACATAAAACCTGCATATATCATAACCATATATTGTTACAAAACCTATGGATACAAACCTTTCGAACGAGTGGGTGAAGCAATCTGGACAACTCACAAACTAATCGTTACAATATTTTTATTTTTCAAAGCATCATGCAATAAGGTTTTATTACTGCAAAGTTTGTCCAGATTCAGCTCTATCTCAGACCGTCCGCAAGAACAAACATATACCGGAACAAGTGTTATACACCAGCATATACAATATAGGTACCATTCGATGGTCAAAGGGAAAAGTCATAAAGTAACACAAGAAAACCTTCTTCCTACCTGCGCCGATAAATGCATATGAATGGCTCCAATAACTACAGATTTTATAACCTAACCGATCGGTGTCGCTGTTAACTAAGTACCACAGTTCATCGAGCTCCATGGATAGATATCTCGCAGTACCTCCCGTAGTAGTTTGCAATGATCAAAAACGGTTGGAGAAAAGGAAGTACATCTCGAAGGAAAGAAGTTTGAAAGAAAAATCTATAACCTGGAATGGACACATTGCACATTACCAAAGATGTTCTAAATATCTTGAGCATCTACTTCATGCCTAACGAACATGCATATCACTTTATAGGGCAGGAAACCAAAACGTTGACAAAAAGATTGGTACCCATTGTGGATATAGAGTTATAGACCTATAAAAATGATCAAATAGTTAGAGGTTGGGGCAATTGAAAGGTTCTTTCTGATCACATAGTGATGCGGTTGGGATAGTCATTTTCTCGGTAGGAGGGTTAGATGCCTTGAATAAAATAATTATAAAGCAATTAATAGGATCATACGAACGCAAGCACTTATATCCCAGTTTCGTGAATGTATGCTTTGGTTCCATACTTTATTCTTCAACTTGGACAAGCCTCTCTGCAATTTATAAAAATAAAAGTATTTACGTTGTCCTCAGTTTAGCAAAGATGTCTTGCATTCAGAACAGATTCTTATAGTGTATTTCTGATTATTCTGTGTTGAATTTATAAGAAGAAATGAAGAAATAATCGATATTTTCCATACGCAAGCAAACCGTCGTGGGTCACGAGACTTGCTATTTTTCCTAGGCTCCCTGACTGGGTTGGTTCCACCAATGCAATGCAAGATTGTACATGGTGAATGTTGATCTATATGAAGACCTAGACATAGCAGACCAGGATATTAGAGACTACACAATGGTATGCCACTACGAAACAAGCAATTAAATATAACATTGGGGAAATCATGTTAAGAAAATAAGTTTAGAAAGATGATTGAAGCAAGCACCACTTAAAGAAGCCAACCGATAAAGCGCCAAACATAAAGGTATATACAAAGGCAACATACATGTAATGTAATATATACACTACTAATTTGTTTTCTGGCAATCATAAAGTGGTAAAATATCTATATTTGAGAATGTACAACTGCACTAATACTGTATCAACCATGTGATACAGACACATCTATTTTGGATCAATCTCATTTCACAATTTTCTCTTACCATACGGAATGATTCATTCGTAAATAAGAATGTTGCGAGAGAGATAATGAGATGCCAAAAGTAAACATAAAATAGAATATGGGAGCAGATCTGACTAAACTTACCTACTAACGTCCCATCTCATCACCCTTTTGCCCGCAGCATGGAAGGCCAACAGTCTCCAAATTTGGATTCCACACAACCTGAAAGACATCGCCCCTACAGCGAAAGAAGTCTACATAACCCCCCTAACTATTAGCATTGGAACGCTAACCCCCCTTAAGTATTAACTGGGGCACATAACCCCCTTAACTATCAAATACCAGTCAATTTACCCCCCTGACTGGGTGATGGTTGTTTTGATAGCTGTATTTGCCAACGTGGACAATGGTATTCGTCCGATCGAACCCTCTCTGGTCAAAGCCCGATTCGTCTACTCTCGCACAGCGCCGCTCTGCTGCGTCGTCCTTCACCGCCGCTCACATCACGCTGCGCCGCCACTCCTTCGAGATTGCAGCTCCTCCCCGATTTGTCCCTCGTCGAGCATAGAAGGAACATGGCAGGCCGCGGGCAGCACGTCATCCTCTCCTGCCAGGTTCGTCCTCTGCTTGCACCTTTTCTTTGTCGAATCTTTGTGGCGGATGGATTCTATTGCAGCAGACAGTGAGCGTGGTAGTTATGGGGCCGATTGGCTGTTCGGCGCGATGCCGTTGTCAGTATCACCGCCACCTGAAGGCATCCGATGAGCTGGTGCCGCCGTGGCCGAGAGCCCCGCCGCCGGCGCCGGAGTTCCACGCCACAGAGCCCGACTTTGCGGACCATGTCGCATATATCGTCAAGATTGAGCCCACCGCGGCGGCTTTTGGCATCTGCAAGGTTCTGCCGCCCTGCACGATACCGCCCAGGAGGACTACTCTCGCCAACATCGGCTGTTCCGTCGCCGCACTCCACCCCTGAGACGACCCCAACCTGTCATTTGCCGCCCGCCAGCAGAAATTCGACCTGCACTGCCCGCGCCTAGAAATCAAGCCCATCTGGCTCTCCGCCCATTGCTACACCCTCCAGCAATCTTAGTCGAGGGCCGACGCCGCATGCTGGAGTGCGAGCATGTGATCCCCTGCAACCTGGAGATCGAGGGCGGGCGTGGGCACGACGCATACCGGGTCCAGATCAAGCACGGATGGACGCGGACGCGCAGCGGGAACACGACCAGGCCATCCACCCTCGAATCCTCAAGAAGTGACGCCGATCATCGGCCTCGTCGACGGGAGAAAGCTGAGCGACGGGGAGAGGAGCGAAGCAGAGCGGCGGTAGCGAAGCGGAGAAAAGGCCGCTCGGTGCGGCTTGGTGCGATCAAAGAGGTTTGACCGGACCTGGTACATCGAGGCCTAATACCACTGTCCACGTGGACAAATACATCCATCAAAACAACCATGAGCCCGGTAGGGGGGTAAATTGCCTGGTATTTGATAGTTAGGGGGGTTATGTGTCCTACTTAATAGTTAGGGGGGGTTAGCATCCTAAACGCAATAGTTAGGGGAGTTATGTGGACTTCTTTCCCCCTACAGCTGCAAACTGTGCAGCACAAAGTATCAGGTGCTTAACTGCATATCAGTTAAGGATAGCAGGTAGATTAACTGACCAATGAAAAGCAGAAAATTAAGACTGACGTAAAGAGGTAACAATAAAGAAAATCACTTACAGTTGTCGGAAGCATGCAAGCTTCTTGATAGTTTTCACAAGTTAGTACTCATTCACATATGGGAACAAAAAACATTATCACCTTCAAAAATTTGTTGCGTTTGTCTTGACTCTCGAGTCTCAATAAATTTTCCTGTAAATAAAAAGTGAGTAGATAATTCCATGCACTGGAACAAAGAGCTAAATAAATTAGCATCAAAGTAATCTGAGTTTGGTTTAGTATTCCATAAGAAAGTTGTTGAAAGATGGAGGGTCAAATCAAAGATATAGAAATGAAAGACATAATATCACATGAAGCTGACATGTGCATGGTTAGTCGTATTATTAGGCAATACCAAGCAACGGCAAGTGCATCCATATTACCACCAAAAAATATCAATTATTTTGACTCGCAACGAAACTGATCAAAGCAAAATTACCATTTATTTTGACCCACAACAGACTACTCCTCATTTCGATATCTTGATTAAAAGTGAGCAGTAATTTTCTAGCTATGCATCAAATGCCGTAAATTGACAATATGAAGCAATATCAATGTTAAGAGTATAAATGCTTCTTTCGCTCACCCTCCCTCCTAGTAATTATTTTTATTTCAAGAAATTTTCATGTTGATTCATGCCCTTCAGGCTCACCACGATGAACAAATAAAAATAGCAGTGAGTATGAAAAGGCAAAGCACTATCAATTACCAATGCGCCACTGCAATGTCACACAAATATAGTCCTATTAATAAACTAAGGAAGGAGATGATTCATTCCCTAGAGATGAAGAAATAAAAAAACTCACCTAGAGCTTAGGACCTTCGATGTGGCCATGATGGTGCCTGCAATATCACCTTCAGCATGCAATATCACCTTCAGCAGCGATTCTCCATCACCTAGCCGGAACCAAACATCAACCGGATATCATTTACTAAAACTAAAATATTCACGAAGCATATTAGACCAAGACAGCATGATATTTCCTAATATTTTCCTGGACCAAAGCTAGCTAATTACGTAATTCCTAACAAACAAATCTACCCAAATGTTGTAGGACTTACTAATGCCGCATGAGAAGGCATTCATAAATATTGTACAACCAATTTTTTTCTAGAAAACTGTAATGAGAACCTACGGTATGGTTGCAAACACATTTCTAATAGCAAAAACGGCAGCAACAACTACAATATACTTAAACTAATTTCTTCCACCTTCATTTATGTTGTTTATTTTAGACCAACTCATGTGGCAAAACAAATGCCACAAATACATTATTTTTGGATACTGATAGTGGGCAAAATTTAAAAACATGTGTAGAAAAATGCAGCCATGAAGCATGGTACATAGAAAAATATAGGCATGAAGCACAGTATATGTATATATATATACACACCATGAATCATGGTAGATAAAACAATTTCTGAAATAACAAGATGAAAATATACAGAAAGCAAAGGAAAAAATGCCAAAATGGATTGGGCATCCCTACTATCCTGGCATTGAACTGTGAAGAGACAATCAGTAGCTTCCTCTCCTCTCACGGCGTTGCACCATGACTGTTCTAACATCTAACCTACATAAATATTTAGTGAGCAGACAAACCATTGGGTCATGCCAGTGCCACATCGCAACAATTCCATCAGCGTGATGGAACAAATCAATTAGAGGAAGAGGAAAGAATCACTACTAATAATACCTACATCAGATTAGCACAAGAAGTCAATGTAAATTTCACAACAATCTTACTTGATAATGTAGGAAATAATAATAAATAAATGAATGAATGCTCCCAAACAAACTTTTCTTAAAATTTGGAGACCATTCCCATTTGAAATTTCGAAGGCCAAACCGTAAATATTAACCACATGGCAAGTGGTTTAGCTGGTGAAGTGTTTGTCTTTATGACACATTAATAATATGCATGGTAATATTATCTAACATATAAAGCTGAATGCAAAACAATGCATGAGTGACGAAATAAAAAAATGGCATCTTAATATCCAAAGCAGACATTTGTGTGGAGAGGATCAACCTTTCTAGCCACGATACCATTTACTGCGAATGGAGCAACCCTGCTTGTCTTGATTAGCCTATCGCGGGTTGCTCGGTGGCCACCGCCATCCACCCACCGCCGCCAGGCAGCTGCCGTCGTCCAACAGACCCGGTGAAAAACAAACGGAAGAAAATTCTCTACTTTATTTTTCAATAGTATACACTATTTATAGAGTAAAAATCCAACTAATTTGTTCGAAGATTCCTTTAACTTTTCACTTTGGTTATACAATATAGATAAGCAAAGAGATATACGTTATAAAAATTAGTGTGGGAGTGAAAGTAGGCTCAAGATGCTCATGTCCATGCCCAAAGGTATAGTAAACTGAATTATTACAGTAATACCTTGCTTTCACCCATGCTCAGTCTGTCCCAAAGCAATTCCAGCCTTGGCATTGAAGTGCTGGACCTGTGATTGAGAAAGTGAAAATTATATCATTATTAGCCAGAGAATGGAGAATTCCTGCCTCATATGCTAAGAGATTAAAGTCGTCGAAAAGGAAACCATCTCTGGTCAAGGACATCCGTAAACATATATGGAAGTTCCTCGGTGTTAGACTGAATAAACAAGAATATTAACACTCAGAAATCAAACTAATCCCGTTCCGTAAAAAAATGGGAAATTAGTACTCACCTCACACATGAGGAAGGCAAGAGCATCAACATATCAGCCATGGAGATAGAAGAGAGTTGAAGAGGATTATTTTTCATTAAAATTCCTTTAAGCACTCCAGCTCCACTGTATGAAGGGAAAATATTATTATTGTCCAATGTTGGGCAATGATCGAGATAATCCATCTACATCACAAAAGAAACAATAGCAAGGTCAAGCTTTCGAATTACTGGTCCCAATATTTTCCAAATGTTTCAGTAAGAAGATTAATATTTTAAACAGAGAACATGAGCTCTTCTTTTTAGTAAGAAAAGGCATCATCCGTCCCAAATTTTCACCTGTCCTTTTGTTCAAAAGTAATTGTTCAAAGCTCTACTTTTTAGTAAGCAATGCACCACTGATCCCGAATCTACACCTCTCCTTTGGCATCTGCGCCGACCACCAAGAAACAATATGAACAATAAACATTGAGAAAACAACATAACCTAAGCATGTATCACGAATTCCATTGGTCGCCCAACTAAGAAGAGACAAGAGGGAGATGGTATACCTAGTGACAAGTTCGAGATGAAGAGGTGTTGCTGGCTAGGTCGTCCAACTCTGGCCGAGGATACCGGATTGCAAGAACGCCAAAAGGCCCCACCATCTTGTCATTGTGCACCGGAGGTGCGAGACATCTCGTTGATCTCCTCGCCACCCACATAAGTGACATGAGGAGATAATGGAGCACCAAGTCCTCATAATTAACCTATAACAATCATGTAGAGTATTTGAGGCTATCGCTCGGTACCCAAATAGCAGCCATATTCAGCCTAGGAACACCCTCACCGAGTCTCATATTTGAGGCAACATAAATAAGCCTAGAAAGTAAGAAAAAAATAATAAATATCGAGAAGAGAGGAATACGATAGCATGACAGCTAGCGCCGTCAAGACCATCCTGGGCATGTACAGCTCCAGATCGAGAGCTTAAAAGAGAACACAACTTAGTTGATGTGGTAATCAACCCAGAACAACAATAATCGACCCGAAAAAATTGTCCCTTCCTTCTTGCTCCCTTCCACACTATTGTACCATGCACCAGACCTACACCAAGAGAAGTTCTTTTAAGTGATTAAACCAGATAACACCAAACTTAAAGCATCAACGATACTATTGGAAAACTTAAACCCAAAGCTCACAGAAATACCAATTACCCACATCTTCAAAGGACAATATTTTGTATATGAACTTACTGTGATGGCGGAACTCACTTTATTTTATCCATGTTTTGTTTATAAAGAAGCACCCTCCTTAAAAAATGTTCTCTTAGATAAAAATGAGAGATTTTTTTAATCTCTTGTTAGCTTGAAAATCTTAGTGGTGCCTGGAACTAAATTCAACATTCATACCTACCGTGAAGCTGGAGCCATGTACTTCTACGGTCTAAGGGTTGTTTTTTCTTGTCTAGCTGCACCGGTCGATTGTTTCACAGGTTATGTCCCACACCTGCAATTATATTTTCTGTTAAGACATGTTCAATAGATAAAAAGAATGTAGATTGTCCAAAAAATCACCCACTTTTTAACTTTTGGCGGAGGCGAGAGGTTCGACGGTTGATTTTGGATCAACAACTGCATCCTTGCCAAACACGTTGTCTGGCAGCTGACCTCCCTGTCCTTTATCTTCACTGTCTTGAACCAAAGGTACCACACCACATAAAACATGCTATATTGAGAACGAAAGATCGGTACAAGCACATTCCAAGAGGAATGGAAGTGAAGTACTATGAAGCGTTGGTAACCGAACCTTTAAACTTAGAACGGTATGAATCAATGATCATCCTGCAAGAATGGAGGAAATTTTCTTAGTCTCAAGTCCAGGTTCTCCGCTACTTTGGACAAATATAACGGAAGATGCAATAAAAGAAATCTAACGACACGTGATAAGAAAAGCAAGGTGGCCCAAGATACAACTCAGCGAGAACATGTCCAGATTAATACATATCAATGGTCTTCACAAAAGAACCCTAACTCAGCAAAAACATGTCTCCAACAGTGAGCTTAGCTGCAAGCTAGTATTTTCTTAAATTAACAGACATGATGGTATATAATTAAACTCCTATCATGTGAATTATAAATTTATTATATCAAGAAATATTACAGAATAATGAGAAGGACCATATATTTATATGCTATTGTTGCGAGTGCTAAATAAACATGCTATTAGTTTTACACTCCACAAAAGGAGCTTATCAGTACCCTCAACATTCATTGTAAAGAGAAAGTGATAGTTCTAACGCCATATACCCCAAGCAAAACAAGGTCAAATGATCATTTCCAGACCAATGTCCTGATTAGTCGAGCAAAAAAAAAATGCTAATAAAAACACTTGTAAACAAGCATTGGACAGAAAATGGACTGAAACACAGATTAAAACAATCATCTAAACCAATTGTGCGGTTTTGGTGCTCCATCTTCCCCAACGAAAGCTATAGGCCACGGATTTGTCTCCTCTCCTCAACCAATCTAAACAAATTCTCCATCTACACAAGGCTTAACAAATCTAGGGTTTGCAAACAATTGCCATACCTTGGGAGGAGAAACTGCAGAATGCATTCAGTGGCGTATGAGGTCTGCTTTAGCGGACTCCGGTGGTCACCTTCGTCAGCCGCCCCCATTTACCATTCAATTCCTTGCTATGCTTATAGCCTAAGGTTGGGGAAGAGGCGACCAGGAAGACGACGAGCGAGGGCATGGGCGAGGGAGCGTGGCCCGCACCAGCCGGCCTGCCCCCGGCACCTTCTTCACACAGCACCGCCCCAAGAGCCGCCCCTCGCTGCTCCTTCACCTACGGTCCAACGCCGCCCCTCGCTGCACTTCCGCCTCTGGCCCAGCGCCACCCCAAAAACGACCTCGCTTGAGGAGGAGAGATAAGGGCGAGCCCGGCGGCGGCGAAGGCCCAGCGGCGAGCGTCTCCCGGGCGTAGGACTGGCGTCGGGAGCCGGCAAGGGTGAGGGCGAAGGCGCGGGGCGGCCGACACAGCTCTGCCTCCCTCCTCCCCCGCATCCTCTCCAATCACGCTTCTCCACCACCCACGGGCCTCCCAAACGGCGTCGGAGCCCACGGACAACGGCGGCTACGCGACGGCGGCTCCGGGATGACGGCTCCCACCCATTCAGGCCCTCCGCAGGTCCTCTTCTCCACCTAGGGCGGCCGGCTTCTTCACTTGGGGCGGCCGCCGCAGCTCCGCCTCCCTCATCCTCCCGCACGCCGTCGTCGTCGCCACACACATGGGGGAAATGGTTGGGGGATTTTTGTCCGTGGGCGCGATCTAGGGTTTTGACCCATCTCCACGCGCACAGGAAAATGAGGGAAGAAACGTGACGTGAACGAGCAGCGTAGTTTCCTCTGCTCGCCGACCCCACTCACAAATGGTCCCAGACGTCATAGATTCATTCAGACAAGCCACGAGTGAGAAAAGGAACTACCGCATCCAACGGCTGCTGTCAAAAGCGGGGCTGGATATTTACTGTCGCTGCCAGTTTCAACGCACACGATGGATTTGCCCCTTTTGAAGCCTCCTGGAGCCGGGTAGTCTAGGAACATTTATAGAAGTAATGCATAAGCTGGCTTATAGAAGTAATGCATAAGCTGGCTGAACATTTATAGATAACATCAATAATTCGTGCATTTTCTGGAACTAACCTATTAACAAGATGCCGAAGTGCCAGTTCCTGTTTTCTGTTGTTTTTGGTTTCAGAAATCCTAGTAACGAAATATTCTCGGAATCGGACGAAATCAACGCCCAGGTTCCTATTTTACCGGAAGCATCCGAACACACGAGAACCGCCGGAGAAGGGGGCAGGGCCACCACACCACACCCCGGCGCGGCCAGGGGGCGCCCCCTAGGGTGTGGGCCCCCGTAAGCCCTCTCGCGCCGCCTCTCCGCCTATATAAAGCCCCCGACCTAAAAACCTCGGGGCGTTCGACGAAAACCACGTAAACCTTCCGCAGCCGCCGCCATCGCGAAGCCAAGATCCGGGGACAGGAGTCTCCGTTCCAGGCACCTGCCGGGAGCGGGGAAGTGCCCCGGAAGGCTTTTCCATCGACACCGCTGCCATCTCCACCGCCATCTTCATCACCGCCGCTGCTCCCATGAGGAGGGAGTAGTTCTCCATCGAGGCTCGGGGCTGTACCGGTAGCTATGTGGTTCATCTCTCTCCTATGTGCTTCAATACAATAATCTCATGAGCTGCCTTACATGATTGAGATTCATATGATGATGCTTGTAATCTAGATGTCACTATGCTAGTCAAGTGAGTTTTACTTATGTGATCTCCGGAGACTCCTTGTCCCACGTGTGTAAAGGTGACAAGTGTGTGCACCGTGTGGGTCTCTTAGGCCATATTTCACGAATACTTACTCAATGTTGAATGGCATAGTGAGGTGCTTATTTATATCTCTTTAAGATTGCAATATGTTTTGTATCACAATTTATCTATGTGCTACTCTAGTGATGTGTTATTAAAGTAGTTTTATTCCTCCCGCATGTGTGCAAAGGTGACAGTGCGTGCACCGTGTTAGTACTTGGTTTATGCTATGATCATGATCTCTTGTAGATTGCGAAGTTAACTATTGCTATGATAATATTGATGTGATCTATTCCTCCTACATATGCATGAAGGTGACAAGTGTGCATGCTATGCTAGTACTTGGTTTAGTCTCGTTGATCTATCTTACACTAAAGGTTACTAAAATATGAGCATTATTGTGGAGCTTGTTAACTCCGGCATTGAGGGTTCGTGTAATCCTACGCAATGTGTTCATCATCCAACAAAAGTGTAGAGTATGCATTTATCTATTCTCGTTATGTGATCAATGTTGAGAGTGTCCACTAGTGAAAGTGTAATCCCTAGGCCTTGTTCCTAAATATCGCTATCGCTGCTTGTTTATCGTTTTACTGCGTTACTATCGCTACATTACTACCGCTTGTTTACTCGTCATGGGCAAAGCACTTTTCTCGGTGTCGTTGCCGTTGCTACTACTTATTCATACCACCCGTATTTCACTATCTCTTCGCCGAACTAGTGCACCTATTAGGTGTGTTGGGGACACAAGAGACTTCTTGCTTTGTGGTTGCAGGGTTGCATGAGAGGGATATCTTTGACCTCTTCCTCCCTGAGTTCGATAAACCTTGGGTATCCACTTAAGGGAAACTTGCTGCTGTTCTACAAACCTCTGCTCTTGGAGGCCCAACACTGTCTACAAGAATAGAAGCTCCCGTAGACATCAATTGTCTACAAGAATAGAAGCACACGTAGACATCACTGCTGCTGGTCACGCCGGGCATAAAACCCGAAACCCGAATCCCGAACCCGAAATTCCCGATCCCGAACCCGTATAGCCCGAACCCGAATTACCTGATCACCTATTCGGGTGACAACTTCCAACACCCGAATTTTATTCAGGAATTTCGGGTTTCTACTTCTGGTACCCGAACAGCCCGAATTCCCCGTATTAAACAACAAATGGTAGCCCAACCAAGCAAAAATAAGCGTCCACACTCCACACTATCACATCCCCACGGCCCAGCAGCCCACTCTTGCATCGCACGCGCACCTTCTCCCTCAATTGGTGGTCAACCACTGATCCAGCACGACCACAGCACACGCCAATCCAGATCGACCTGAGCGATCTCCCAACATGGCCGCCGCCGCACGCGAATAGGTTGTCGTCGGCTCGCATCCCGTCGCCATGCTTGAGATCGGCGAGGAGTAGTGCCGACCCCCTTCCTCGTCAGCACGCAGCGTACGTGGACCGCGCCGGCCGCCGTGCTCCACAACCTGCACTGCTGCAGCGCTGCGCCGGCTGCCGTGCTCGACAACCTTCACTGCTGCAGCGCTGCGCCGGCTGCCTCCCTCGTTTTTCCCCTGCCGCCGGCAACCGTCCGGTGGTAGCTCGACGTTATCCTCAATCGAAGGCTACCAGATTTTTCGAGGCTTCGGGCAAATCGGGAAAACCCGATCCCGAACCCGAATTATCGGGTTCCCGAAACATCGGGTGTTGATATTTTTTGGACAATTTCGGGTGTGAAATCTGAGAACCCGAATTTTGAAAAACCCGAATAACCCGTCCCGAAATTTCGGGAAATCCCGAACGCCCAGAGTGAGCTGC